>NC_056631.2:84318132-84618132 GCF_002870075.4 Lactuca sativa | reverse complement strand
GAAAGATGATTCCTAAAGAAAAGAGAGCCAGATAATTGAATATTGAAGTAATCTCAACGATTATAGAGAAGATCAAAGAAGCTTACACAAGGGCTCTAACTGAGAGTGATTTGAAGAAGGAACGTCCATGCAAGAGATTCATGTTTGAAGAAGACAAACGAGGGTTGAACACGTTTATGAATTGCATTTGGATGCCAAATATGGGTGAAATAGGGGATCTTCTCATGGAAGAATCTCATAAGACTATGTATTATATACACCCAGGCAACACCAAAATGTACTTAGACTTGAAGCCCTATTATTGGTGGCCGACAATGAAGGTCGACATAGCAACTTACGTAGAGGAATGTGTAACTTGTGCGAGAGTGTAGGCACAACATTAGAAGCCATATGGGAATCTGGAACCCTTACCAACACCCATAGGGAAATGGGATGATGTTACCATGGACTTCATAACAATGTTTCCGAAGACAAAGAGAAGTCAAAACATGATATGGGTTGTAGTAGACCAAGTTATGAAGAGTGCACATTTCATAACCGCATGAGAGAATTGGTCTATACAGAAGTTGGTAGAGACCTATGTAAGGAAAATTGTAAGGATTAATGGAGTGCCATTATCTATCGTGTTAGATAGGTACAATAGATTCGCCTCCAGATTTTGGAAAAGTCTGTAGGACGAGTTAGGCACAAAGTTGTTTTTGAGTACTGCCTATCATCTGCAAACATATAGACAGACTGAGAGAACTATCCAAACCTTGGAGGATATGTTGTGAGCATGCAACTTAGAGTTTCTAGGTAGTGTGGATGACCATCTATCCTTGGCCGAATTTTCCCACAAAAATAGTTATCAATCAAGAATCAAGATGCCTCCCTATGAAGTACTATATGGAAGGAAGTGTAGAACACCGTCGTGTTGCATAGAAGTGGGATATAAGCATTTTGTGGGTCTGGATATAGTACACCAGTCTGACAAGAAGCTTATGTCATTAGGGAAAGGATTTTAGTTGCCCAAAGTCATCAAAAGAGCTACGCAGATAAGAAACGATGACCTATAAAATTTGATGTAGGTGATCAAGTGTTGCTTAAAGTCTCGCCATAAAAGGGACTTATTAGATTTGAAAAGCATGGGAAGATGAGTCCTCGCTTCATAGAACCATTCAAGGTACTTTAAAGGATAGGGAACAAAACTTAAAATCTTGAATTGCTCGCCGAAATGGAAGGTATCCATAATATCTTTCACGTTTGTTATTTGAGGAAGTATTTGGGAGAAAAAGTGGATATGCTTCCACATTCAGAGTTAAGGATCAACGAAGATAGGAGGTTGGTTGAAGAGCCTACAAAAATTGTCGACTGTAAGACAAAGAAGTTACGTCGTAAGATAATTGAATTAGTGCTAGTGTGATGGAAACTCCCAATATGGTCAAATCTCACCTGGGAAACAGAAAGTGACATGAAGAGTCGCTATCCACATTTGTTTGCTGATACATGATTCCGAGACAAAATCATCCTATGGGGAGAGAATTGTAATACTCACGTTTCCAACAAGGCTCATTAATCAAACATGTAACCTTTATGGTTAAGTCGTGTAGTCATTTTGTGAGGGAATAACATAGGATTATTCATATATTTTATACTCATGTGTTTTAATTGATATTAAGATATATTATATAATAAAGTAAATAAGATTTAAAATATACATAAATAATAAAAGATCAATTAGGGAAAATAATCTCAACCTAGTTATATTATTCGTAATTAGGATCCCGTACATATCTAGAATGCATCAATCCGACTTAGAACGAAGAAGTTTGGAAGCGTCGACGTCTCGCGCTAAAACCGACACGACTACGGATAGCATAAAAAGTGAATCTAAGATAGATTGTTTTTTAACATAGGAAGTCTAAACCGAATTCATAGTTTTCGTAAAAGCGAATTCGTGCGTATAGGTATCGTCTAAATATGACTTCACTAGAAGAAGTTATGATTTTTCTAAAATTTGATGCAACAGTGTGCGTACAGATATCATATTTTAGATTGATAGATTGTTAGCCAAAACAATTTAAACGAGTGTTGAAGATCTCGTTATTAGGATTCCAACGATATATAAACTATCGAAAACGGATGCAAGATATGAGAGTTATGCATTTTTTACAAGCTTTAATAGGCTAATCCTATGTAAATAAAATAAATTCAAAATTAGCAGACAGAGTCTAAAGGAAAGTTGTGGATCTCGTCGAGAGATTTATGTGGATATAAAGAACGTCAAATATGGAGCTCTTGTGAAGGAGTTCTGCAATTTTGGAAATTTGGAAAACGTCACACATGGAGTCGCGTTGAGTTAACCACATAGCCCCACCCAGATCGAGCCAGGTGTCGGCAACCTAGTGAATCGATGTCACCCTTATGTGCGGTGCGCAAGAATCCAAACTCACCTATAAATACCAGCTCATTCTTTCACTCCTCCCCACACCCTCCAGTCGATATCTCTCCAAAAACTTCGATAGTTAGCCCATTTTTCTTAATTCTAGCATGCAACGAGGCCCTTTGACACCCTCGAGTGCTCATCTTGCCATAATCTTCGTGTAGGAAGGACCTAAGTCATTATTCTTCCTGTTTAGATCCTGATTCTCGTGTATTGTACTTTGTAAGTGAGTTACACTTACTCCGCTGCTGTGTAATTCATAATTATAGTTGTAAGTCATTACTAGGATCTTGTAATTAAGATTTATCAATGATTCCATGTTTTTATGTTGATTGATCTACTATGGAAGAGGTGTCTAGAATGGTCATATCAGCTTGGTTGTTGGATTTCAGAAAGACTATATGTTGAAATGATCCTACCTCTCGACTTTCGTGCCTGGCTGATCCTTACTTGTTTGATGTTGAAGCAGACTTTGGAATTGTTGAGGAATATAAACTCTTAAGATTATAGTTCCACGTAGTACGAAACTAGACTAAGATGTTGTGTTATATACATCGGGTTCTTTTGATATAATAAATGTTGCTTGTATTATCTGTGTTATGTGTTATTCGTAAAGATAAGATAGTAACATTTGGATTAGGAATTATTGTAGAAATCAAGTGCCTTTAGATGTAGGTCCTTCCTTACATTAGGAATAACACTTATAAAGGATTACTTAGTGTCGAATAGGCTTGACTTCGATTAGCTAGGTCTCATAGTTGGATTAGAGTGTAGAAGTAGATTAGTGTGTAATCCTCCCCGTATTGGGATGACCAGAAATGGTGGGTCATGATCAGACAACTGGATGGTATGTATGGATCATCGACCAAAGTAGATGACGAATACTTGGGTGTTCTAGGCGGTCTTCGGAATTATGTTGCCAGCATGGCTTTATAATCCTAGGACGTAGATGAAATGGAAAGCCAAATTCATTAAAATCTCTGAACATTGGTTACCTTATATGACTTACACTAGCCAAGGACTCCTCTAGAAGGTGAGGTCAAATAGTTGGTTAGATAGTTCATCTGGTAGCTAATTCTTCCAAATGATTGTTAAAATAGGATCTGTGAGGATCGGTTGGGATTGGGTAGATGGTCTTAGTACATGTTACGTATTTACAACTTAGATATGTGTTGCAGGAATGGTATTTTATCATTAAAATATTATGGGCTTGAAAAACCTACATATCTCACCAGGTTTCCCAAACCTGACCCGCTCATTTTATTACATCACAGGTAGTGGAGCCAAAGTTGAAATTGCCTAGTTAGGATGCTTAGTGGAATAAAGGCTAGGCTTGCATTAGTAATTTCAGGACCTTTTTATTTATGTTGTAATGTATGTTCATATATAAATGAATGACATCCCTAAGGTTTAAATAAAATAACTTTCGTTATTTCAAAAATGTTTATTTAACTAGGAATTTTCTCATTTAAATACATAAAATCATAAAAAAAAATTAAATTGGTTCTGAAAAATGGGGAATGTCACAATATGGGCTTTAACAATCTAAGCCTATAAAAATATAGCTTTAAAATTACAATGAGAATTAGCTGATGGAGTCAAAACGAAAGTTGTAGATCTCATTGATAGCTAAGCGTAGACATAAAGAACGTTTAAAATGGAGCTCGTATGAAGAATACATGGAATTCATAAAATCCACATTTTACAAGGCACACAAAAAGAGCACGTCGCGCACCTTCTAGAAGATGCAGCGTGGACCATAGGGATTTTGAGATGTGGTAGGCAGGGTTTGGTTCCAAGTTACCCTAATGTGTGACACAGAACTATGATGTACGGTGTGCATCCTTACAATAAATAGAGTGCTCCGACTTCATTCAATTCTCACCTCCATTCTCACATCTCTCTCTCTCTAGAAACCGTCTCTCCCTCGAGTCTAACCTTTCTGGATTTTTAGAGTACTTTACCAAAGCTCTGAGGTAGTGAATCGAGAAAATAGAAGTGCTCGATATCAAGGTTATGCCCAACACTTTTTAACTTTTAACTTAGGATCTATTTAAGTGAAGCTACGCTTACTAATGTTTTAGAATAACTTGTATTCATAATTATAGTCATTATTAGGAACCTTTAAATACTAGATTCATTAATAATTCCAATTATAATGCTGATTGATCTACTTATAGGAGAGGTGTCTAGAATGGTCATGTTGGCTTGGTTGTTGGATTTCCGAAAGGCTATATACTATAATGGTCCTTCATCTCAACTGTTCGACCTGGCTGATCCTTATTTGATAGAACTCTCAGTACTCATTGGGATTAGTGAATGATCAAGTTTTCATTACCATTTCGTTAGTGGAATTAATAGATTAAAGTATTATAGGTTAATAGTTGTTTGGTACGCTATCTATCAGTCGAAACATCAGTAGAATACTCAGATAACTATCAATCTTCCGACTCATTGTCAAGGTGAGTTCATCTCACTATATTATGTATTCCAGTATATATCCATGTATGTTAGGATATATGAAGTAGTAGGGTTGAGCCCATAGTATAGTCTTCTATGTGCTTGTAGAGCCGAATATATAGTATCTATGTGTGTGATTATTGATATGCTTATAAGTTATCACGATTTAGTTAGAGGGTGATGGCAGAAAGACAAAGAGGTCAGGAGCCTATAGGCCCATGTGTTAATGAAAAGACATGTAGGTCGTAAGTACAATTTAATATATGTTAATGAAATGACACATAGGCCGTAAATACACGTAGACTAGTGTTGAAGACAAAATGTCGTGTAGGCTATAAGTCTGAAAAACATATATTATCTGTATGTATGTATAAGTATTGTGGTATACGGTGTATTAAGGGAACTCACTAAGCCTGGTTCTTAACCAATTGTTACAAATGTTTTCCATGCACTCGATTGGTTCGTAAGAAGGGCAAGGTTTGATTGTACACACGCTCATTCACAATCATGTTTCCACAAATGTAAATATGCTTTGATATAATTTAATAAATAAAAATGAAAAACATTTTGGGTTGAAAATCGGGACGTTACAAGTTGGTATCAGAGCCATGGTTTGAGAGAGCTGGATGAACACTCATGTGATTCCAGACTCAAACTAAGGATCTGAGTATTTAATATATCTTTTTTTATAAAAAGTATAATAAAAAAAGGAGAGTATGTGATGAATACAGTCGGCCGAATCTCATAAAGGAAAGTGGTTCCCAAAATATCCTTATTGGCTATATCTATTGATATATGAACTATTAGAAATCCATGCTAGTATGTAGGCTAGGAATCTTTTCCGGAATTGTTAGATTAGAAAATTAGCCGATACTTAAGATGCCATATAGCCTAGGGATTTGCTTGTTATTCGCTCATTAGAACCTATACTAATATAATTAGTTATTTGACAAATACGTTAGGTTGCATGCTCCCAAAATTAAATAGTTTTAGATTGCCTGATTTGGCATTATAGCACAGCCCTTGTCTGTGTCCAACCATTGTAGTGTCAGATCATTCAGTCGACAGACAATTTCATTCTAGAGGCATGCAATCGTATTCATCAGATAATTAGTTAGTGTTGGTAGAAGTTCTTCCTCGGCAAGTAGTTGGGTATAATAGAAGTATTCCTAGAAAGAGGGTATAGGGAATATAATATATGCTCGATAATATATATATATATATATATATATATATATATATATATATATATATAAATTATTAATGTAGGGCATCGGTGGAGACGAAAAATCCTAGTATAGTCTACGAAAATCTTTTGTATGTGCTCATGGGGGCACATACATATTTATTTAATGGTCTTCATGTGTAGTGACATGGATATTGCAAGACAATTTTTAGGACAAGTAAGAGTAGGTGTGAAAGGTAATAGATGCTTATACTACCGGAAGCACTGGACTTGTACTTCGATCAGGAAGAGTCAAAAAGTTGATAAGGCATTGGTAGTTAGGTAAATAGTATGGCTAACACTGTAAAACATCTTGCATTATTTCCTGCATTACCTACTGTACAGTAACATATAAAAAAGTGACTCTAAGTTTGAGCCCGAGTGGCCACATAGGATTCTGTCTGAATAAGTAAGATCTACATATGTAAGTGAGGAAGTAGATGATCAAGGTGATCAAAGGAAGTATTGTAGCCTTTGTCAATGCTGATTAGAGTTGCAAACTGTTGTGATGTCGTTACATGTCACTCTCCCATGATCAAGGAGGAAGGATCGGGTACAAGAAGGAAGAAATACGAGAAGCATCTTCCTCATTAGTGTCTGTCTCATGGAGAAAAAGGGTTAGTACGCTATAGAACTTTCCATAACGAAAGTCACCAGGGTAAGACTGCCAAGCCTATTATTGCAACTAAGATAGATACCACGTAATAGGATAAGTTAGGAAGGAACATGTATGACCATTAGGAGTTTACTCATATGGATTAAATACTAGGACAAACGGTCCATAGGAGGATAAAATAATATGTACATGTTCACACATAATCATATGTGAATAGGTTCAAATCTATAGATTATCGCCCAAGAGACTAGAGAAGCGACGTTCCTTGTAGTGAATATAAATAGAACTGATGAGAATGGCTTTCATGCATTTGCATCCGGGTATTCCGGAAATGGTTAGGATAAACGTTACATGAGTGTCAATTGGAAGGCGAAAAGTCGATTGCTTGATAGAGCAGCACGAGGGTATTAGATTCAATAACCGTCATTGTTGTTAGTAGTTCGACTATGTTAGTAGAACCTCTTATACCATTAGTGAGACTTTGCTCTTTTCACGGCCTTATCATGTTTCAATTATGATATATAAGAAAATTACTTAGGAATAGCTAGTAATACTTCGAAGGGAATGTCGAAAGTCATTGGGTATGACAAACACGAGCTTCTTTAAAGTCAGAAGGAGCTACAATTCTCATAGGCAAGAAACAGTTAGACTTTGGCTAGTTACAAGTAACAGCAGAGGATGGGTTGAACCTAGCAGGAGAAAACCGATCTTCATGGAGAAATTGAGAAAAGTAGTTCGACTTTCAATAATGATGTCAAGGTCTAGGATAGTAGCCGCTTGAGTAGGCATAGATAGTTAGTTTCGTATTTGGGTAAGAGAAGAATGAAGTCTTTTGTTAGGTAACCCATAGGCTATGAGTCTCTTGATTCTCGAGGAAAGATAAGTCTTTGCTCCTAAGTGTCTGATAGGATCTATGAATTTGCCAAACTTCCAGATATGGATCAGATATCGTTGAGAACCATATAGGTTCGTACCTTCAAATATATAGGATTTATCCTCGTAATAGATGATTAGTTAGAAATTTAGTAGGAAGTATAGTTGCCATAGAGATCATCAAGTACTCGATAAATCAAATTAATATAGGAACTTCATTCCAACCATAGTAAACAAGTTACTTAAGTCAATCTAAAGGATTATAGTAATAGGATTAATGTCAAGGATAGAGAATTTTCGTAAGTATGATTGGAGAACCACAAGAGGAAACCATTGAAAAGGACTATGCCCATTAAAGATATGGTTATACCTTAGTGTAACTTTAGGCATCAAGATAGACTAAGTGTTTAGCTTAGTTATTCCATTAGTCGATAAGCGTAAGAATTAATAGAGAAATAGGATTGAATATCAAGGTTCATAGGTTGACATAGGATGAGAGTTACACTCTAGCACCCAAACAATGTAGATTAAAAACCCTAAATTGGTTATAATATCAAAATTTAAAATATAGATCATTTGTAATAAGTAGATATAAAGTAAGGATGATGACTAGGACATTTAGGAAAAGGTTGTGACTCATTAGGATCACCGAAGGGTGAATTCTGAGTCTTCAAGCCCGGGGGATGATGACATGAGTGATATAGCGTCAAAATCCCAGTAGTTGGATAAGCGTCACGACGAATTGCTCGAATAATAGTTATTGCTTAATGTAGGTAATGTAGTTAGAATGTTGTGAGAGGGATAATAAGCGACCTAGTGTTCATTATAATCTAGTAGATAAGAAAACCTTATTATGAGTCCGTCGCCAATATTAGGTTATTGGTGCTAGTGTTTTTCAAACTAGTAAACCCGTTATAGTAATTATGGTTAAAATTCAGGGTGTTAGAAAAATCTGAACTAGGCAGAAATAATGTTTGTAGTCTAGGTTTGTGTACATTTTAATGATATTTCGTAAGCCTTTTATAGTCATGTTCCTAAAGTGAATCCCATTAGGATGTCGTAGATAAATTTCCATAGTTAAGCACTTTATATCAAGTCGAATGTGTCGGCATTTCACGTCTAAAGGCTATCATCAATCGTATCATGTAATTTCTTGAGGCACAAACCGATGAATTCCTGGTTTTGGAAGACTTCACAAGGAGTTTAGAAGTACATCTATAGTAGAAAACGAAGTTCTACATCCAAATAAATATAGATGGATGAAGCTGGTGCAGAAATGCAAGTTAAATATAAGGTTAATCTCATGAAACCCCAATAGAATTGTATAGTAATTTTCTTAAGGTGTACTAGGATTAGGATTTCGTGGATTAAATCTGTATAAGTGGGGGAGATTTGTAACACCCCATTTTTCACCTTATAGTATAACCAACTAGTCACATAAATAGGCATCTTTGATAAAATACTATTTAGGATAAATAGTCTAGACAAAAGTCGTAGTAATCACAAAATAGAGAGCGAGCACATAGATAACGTCCAAAGCCAACTTCATAATAGGAAGTTATGATTTTTAGAAGTTTCAGTGAGGCTGGTACGCCAGAGAAATCGAAATAGAAATTGGTCGATTCTTTGGAAAATAATCTAAATGAGTGTCGAAGATCTCGTTCAGATGATTCCATCGACATAATGACAGTCAAGAATAGAATCCATATTGGAGAATTATGATTTTTGTATGGGCTTTAACAGTCTATGCCTACTAAAAATATAGCTTTAAAATTAAAGTGTGAATTAGCCAACGGAGTTTAAATGAAAGTTATAGATCTCGTTGATAGCTACACGTGGGTATAAAGAATGTCGAAAACGGAGTTTGTATGAAGAAGATATGGAACTTATAAAATCGACATTTTGCACAACACGCAAAAAGATCGCATCGTGCACTTTGTAGAATGTCCAGCGTGGACCAAAAGGATTTTGACACGTGGAAGGCAGGTTATGGATTGACATTACCCTAGTGCGCGACACGTACCTATGATGTACGACCTGCGTCCTTACTAAAAACAGAGTGCTTCGACTTTATTCATTTCTCACATCCATTCTCATCTCTCTCTCTCTCTAGAAACCCTTTCCCCCTTGCGTGCGACCTTTTTGGATTTTTGGAATGATTTAGCGAAGCTATGAGGTAGTGACTCAAGAAAATAGCAGTTCTTGGTATCGAGATGATGCCCATGACATTTTGGCTTTTCACTTAGGAGTCTATGTAAGTGAAGCTACACTTACTAGAGTTTTAGGATAACTTATATTCATAGTTATTGTCATTAGTTGGAACCTATACATAACAGAGTCGTTAATAATTCCAATTATAATGTTGATTGATCTACTTACAGGATAGGTGTCTAGAATGGTCATGTTGGCTTGGTTGTTGGATTTCAGAAAGGCTATATACCATAATGGTCCTGCCTCCCAACTATACGACCTGGTTGATCCTTATTTAACAAAACTCTCATTATTCATTGGTATTAATAAAGGATCTAAATTTCATTACCAGGTCTTCATATGAATTAATAGATTAAAGTATTATAGCTTAATACTTGTTCGGTGCACTATCTATCATTCGGGTCGTCAATAGTGTACTCAGATAACTGCCAATCTTCCGATTCATTGTCAAAGTGAGTTCATCTCACTATATTATGTATGCTAGTATATATCCATGTATGTTAGGATATAGGTAGTAGCAGGGTAGAGCCCGTAGTACATTTTTCTATGTGCCTGTAATGCCGAATATATAATATCTATATGTGTGATTGTTGATATGCTTATAAGTTATTATGATTTACTTAGGGTATGATCATGGAACGACATAGAGGTCGGGAGCCTATGGGCCATGTGTTAATGAAATGGCATGTTGTTCGTAAGTACACACTGACACGTGTTAACGAAATGGCATACTGGTCGTAAGTACACGTATACTGGTGTTGAAGACAAAATGGCGTGTAGGGTGTAAGTCTGAAAAACATATATTATTTGTATGTATGTATAAGTATTGTGGTATATGGTGTATTGGGGAACTCACTAATCCTAGCTCTTAACCAATTGTTACAAATGTTTTTCAGGCATTTGATTGGTTGGTAAGAAGGGCAAGGTTCGACTGTACACACACTTATTCATAATTGTGCTTCTGCAAATGTAAATATACTCTGATATAGTTTAATAAATAAAAATGAAAAGAAAATTTGGCTGAAAATCGGGACGTTACATGTTGGTATCAGAGCTCTGGCTTGAGCGAACTGGATGAACACTCGTGTTATTCCAGACTCAAACTAAGGACATGAGTATTGAATAAATATTTTTATAAAAAGAATAATACACAAAGGAGAGAATGTGACGCATACAGTCAGCCAAAGCTCGTAAAGGAAAGTCGTTCCCAAAATATCCTTATTGGTTATATCTGTTGATATATGAACTGTTAGAAATGTATGCTAGTATGTAGGCTTGGAATCTTTTTAGGAGTTATCAAATTAGAAAATTTCCTGATACTTCAGATGCCTTATAGCCTAGGGATTTGCTTGTTATTCGCTGCTTAGAACCTATATTAATATTAATTTGTTATTTTTCAAATACCTTAGTTTGCATGCTCCAAAAATTAAATAGTTTTAGATTGCCTGATTTTTAGTTATCGCGCAACTCTTATCTGTTTCCAACCCTTGTAGTTTTGAATCATTCAATCAACAGACTGTTTGATTCTAGAGGCATGCAATTCTATTTAGCAGATAATTACTTAGTATTGGTCGAAGTTCTTCCATACCAAGTAGTAGTAGGGTATAGTAGAAGTAATCCTAGAAGGAGAGTCTATAGAATATAATATATTCTTGATAATATATATTAGTAATGTAGGACATCGGTAGAGACGAAAAGACCTTGTAGAGTCTAAGAAAATCTTTTGTATGGGCTGATAGGGACACATACATATTTATTTAATGGTCTTCATGAGTAGTGACAGGGATACTACGGGACAATATTTGGGACAAGTATAAGTAGGTGTGAAAGGTAGTAGAGGCCTATACTACCTAAAGCATAGGAATCGTACTTGGATCAAGAAGAGTCACAAAGTTGCTAAGGCACTGGTAGTTAAGTAAATAGTATGACTAACACTATAAGACATCTTGCATTAGTTCCTGCATTACCTACCGTGCGGTAACATATAAAAGAGTGACAATAAGTTTGAGGCCGAGTCGCCATATAATATTGTGACAACCCCAATTTCACGACCAGAAAACACCGATTTTTTATGCTTTATTTCAAAAGCAGAGTATACTTTTAAAAAAATATGTTGCAAAATTTTTTCCCAAAAGTATGATAGAGAATTTATCAAAGAATTTCCGAAGAAATGTATTTTCATTATATTAAAACCTCGGGATGTCAATGTCAATACAGATCAAAAGCACAAACAGAAACAACATAGGCCGTACAACATCTATTTATTCTAGTGGCCTATAATCCATTGATCTCTCATCAGACCATCACTCATGTGCTCTCTTTCCACTACCTGTATACAAGAAACTGAGTGGGTCAGGCTTGGGAGCATGGTGAGCTCATATGGTTTTCAACACACAATAATTAAGTTCATTAATTTTTTCAAATCATTCAACTTGATTACCCATTCCCGTTATCCTCATCTTACGTCCCTAAAGCATCTACTATAATGGACCTAGCCTAAGGATTTTCATCGGGGTGACAACACTGCGTATGGGATTCCTCAGCAATTTATGTCAAATAAGGCAACCATGATGGGGATGGAGTACACCTGGTGAACACGTAGTTCAAATAAACACCTACAAGTTGCGAGGCTGCTAGCGTTCCACTTGACTGTCTAGAATAGTATGTGGTTATCATCTATACTCTGCTAGATGACTAGATCATCGTAAACATCGAGGCCTCTCATCATTTGATTTCATCACACATCAACTATTTCATCTACCCATGTTTTACCCAACATTTTCGTAGATATAAAATACATATACATTTGAAATCATTTAAAACATGTGTACATCGTTCATCCAGAATATATATCAAGAACATAGATAATGTTGGGACCAAGATCCTTACTATATCAAGGATCTTCAAATATCCAGGATCCTTAACAACATCAGGATACCGGTTAAATACCATTATTATTTTTATCAATATTTATAACGGTCATATTTTGTCTATAACTGACACATGTGCAGAAGTAGTCAAGGGGAGACCAATACTCAAACGAAGAATCATCTCAACTATTCTAAAGACCCGAAATACTTGGTCAAATAATGTTCATGAAGCTAGTCATAGAGGATCCCGGAAATATCAGACATTTTGTTGGCGGATTAGACTATAAATTGACACTTGTATTCTGCACACTACACATTGTTCTTTAGCTGAAGCTTACTCAACTTAATTCTCTACTCATTCTTACTAAGAACTCATTGTAATCTTTACTTTATATTAATAATATCATCAAGGCATGTGATCATTATCACCTCCCAAGGTTTTATGTCCGAGATCCTAGAAAGGATCAAGGGGTTTCGTTATAAACCATCGTGTAACTTTTCTTTTACTACTTGCTATTACACAATATGAACATCACAACCTCTCATTCAATTTGGTTGATTTGTACTAGTGTAGATTTTTACAAAAAACAATTTGGCGCCCACCGTCGGGCTGTGGTGTTTAAAATCCTCGACAAAATCATGTCTACAAAATGCCTGAAACTTCCAAGAAAAGCACCCCCATAATTGCTAATCCAGGAAGTTTAGGATCCTCAGGGCTCCCGGATTCGACTGCCTCAGTCGCTACTGCAGAACTTTTCGCTATGATGAGGAAAATGATGCAACAAGTGACCCAACAACAGGAGGAGAATAGAGAACTACTCAAAGAAGTGGAGAGGATGAAAGCAGCATTTCAGAAATCCCAGGAAACTACGCCCATAATTGTGCAACCAAGGATCTTGGACTTCAATAATGCAAGATCCTCAAAAACATCACCAGAAGGACGCAATTCCTGCCACTCTGGCATCATCCTGGGGGGCGAAAATGGACAACCGAGCATCCATGATCAATGAGCCTTTCAACACTCCTAGAAACTATGACTCTAGTAACTTCGTAAAAAGCAATACAAATAATACTAACTACACTAATGTTGATGCAGAAATAAACCCAAACTTGGCTAGGGAACTTCAACATTTAAGACAAATGATCTCCAGTGTACTTGGAGTGGTCAAACCAATACTAGAAGCATCCCCTACAAGCCACAGGATCTCGAGATTTTCTCCTACGATAGTCGATACCGAAGTTCCTAAACGCTTCAAAACTCCCAGCATGAAGCTATACGATGGGACTATAGATCCTGAAGAGCATATAGCCCAATATAGAGAAAGGATAAAGATCATTCCCATCCCATGTCACTTGAAGGAGACTTGCCTATGCTAAGGATTTGATTCGACTCTTACATGATCAGCCCTCAAATGGCTACTAAACATTCCCCCATACTCTATTACTTCATTTGCACACTTAGTCAATATATTTAATAACCAATTTTCTTGCAGAAGAACCTTCGAGAAGATCACTAGGGATCTCTGCCAGGTGGTTCAGGATCCTAAGGAAAAACTTAGGGACTTTGTTAACAGGTTTGACAGGGAAGCTGTGAGCATTGCCAAAATTGACATGGCCACTGTTGTGGAAGCTTTTAAATGGGATTAAGAATGGATTCACCCTTCTAAGAAGACCTTGTGATGACACCATGCAAAAGATTGAATGAAGTCAGATGTCGGACTTTGAGGTTCATAAGGCTCGAAGAGGATAGAGAAACCCAGAAGAGAAGCAACCCTTCGGATCAGTATGAGAACCCCAACATGAAGAACGAATCCTCGACTCAAAGATCCTACAAATCGAAGCCCTATTCCAAATTGGATCATCACAGGGTAAGTTCCCTTGAAGATGGAGGAGAAGAAGAAGAACTTCCTAAAATCACTGACTATTGTTTTTCTGTGGATGTTTTAGGTGTAATTCATGCTATGCAGGATCTTGGAGATAATGCAAGATGGCCAAAGAGAGATAACAAGTCCACCGCTTGGAAAGACAAGTCCAAATGGTGTGTTTACCATGAAAACTTTGGCCACATGACGGAGGATTGCATAGCTCTACGAAAAAAAATCAGTTACCTCCTTAGCAAAAGACACCTCAAAGAGATCCTCGGGAGAAAAAGAGAAAAATCCAAGGAAAGCAGCCAGGACGATCACAGGATCCCCGAGAAACCAGGATCTCCATCCTCTAATGCTAAGATAATTAATGTTGTTTCATGCGGATCTAACAACTGTTGCACCTCTTATTCTCAGGCTAAAAGACACGCCAAGGTCTCCAAAATAGAAAAGGGGGATAGGACACGAAAGAATACCATGGTTAGCAGTGAAAAAGAAATTACAATTGACGAGGCCGAAAAGGAAGGAATTTAGGATCCTCGTCATGACAGACTCATAATAACACTATACATGGCTAACCATTTCGTCAAAAGAGTCCTCATTGATGGTGGATCCTTGGTTAATATCGTACTCCTATACGCTCTAAAAGGAATGAACATCTAAGAATTAGAGATAGTCAAAAGATCCTTAGTCCTCATAGGATTTAGTACGGAAAAAACACATAGTTGGAGAAGTAAAGCTATCAATATACGTAGAAGGGGTAAACGCTATACAAAATTTATGTGTTATTGACACCCTGTTTTCTTATATTGTGATACTAGGTAGACCATGGATCCACGAGATGAAACCGGTTCCATCAACATACCATCAATGTGTGAAGATGCCCACTCCATGGGGGACAATGAAGATCATGAGAGATCAACAAGAATCGAAATAATGCTACAAAACCTCTATGAAATCTACGACCAAACCCCGACAACCATAGCAGCCATTGACGATCATGCCCTTACGATCCTTACTCCAAGAGATCCCAACGAACAAGATCCTCAAAGATGTTCACAATCATGGACCCAACCCATTATGGAATATCTCCAAAATAGCACAATCCTGACAGGAGAAAAAAGTGAAAGATCATTTAGGATGAGAGTCTCAAGATCCATGTTAATCCAAGGTAAACTTTACAAAAAATCTATTGCAAGTCTATACCTAAGATACTTGGAAGATCCTGAAGCTGCTGAAATCTTAAAGGATATACACGAAGGAGATTTTAGAAATCACACCGGGGGCAGATCCTTATGCTCCAAAATATTGAGAACAGGATACTACTGGCCAACCATGAGGAAAGACTCCTTTCTACATGATGAAAAATGTGATGCTTGCCAAAGACACTGCAACATCATGTACCAACTGGCAGAACCTCTACATCATATTATCTCCCTATGGCCATTCATGAAATGGGGGATGAATATTGTAGGAAAATTGCCTGTAGCCCTAGGAGGAAAAGTATCAATGTTGGTGACGAATGATTACTTCTCCAAATGGATCGAAGCTGAAGCTTTCGTCCAGGTAAGAGACAAAGAGGTAGTATCGTTCATTAAACGTAATATATTGACCAGGTTCGAGATCCCGATTGAGATCATATGCGACAATGGATCCCAATTTATTAGTAAAAGAACAAGGAAATTTTGGACAAGCAGGGGGATCAAAATGATAATGTTCACTCCTGTTCATCCCCAAGCTAATGGTCAAGCGGTGTCCGACAACAAAATCATAGTCAACAATTTGAAGAAAAGGTTGGACAAAAAGAAGGGAAGATGGGCAAAAGAACTTCCTTTTGTTTTATGGGAAGATAGAACCACTTCCAAAGTGGCCACAGGTCAAACCACCTATTCCTTGGTGTTTGGGCAAAACCAGTAATCCCTACTGAAGTAGTGATCCCAATAGCAAGGTACTTGCTGCAAGACCAAGAAAATAATGACATGATCCTAGCACGGGATCTTTACACTATTGACGAGCTTAGGGATCTTGACAAAATACGCATCGCTACTCACCAACAAAGAATCACCAAGGCTTACAATAGGAATATAAGGGTCAGAAGGTTTCAAATAGGAGACTTGGTATTAAGGAAGACATTCTAAAACACCAAGGATCCTAGTGCAGGAAAATTACCTCCCAAATGGGAAGGGCCATATCTTGTAGATGCTGAAGCAGGAAAAGGAGCATATTGGCTAGTAACACTCGAAGGAGACGTTCTGCCAAGATCCTTCCATGCCAAACACCTTAAAGCATACTACATGTAAGTAGGATCAAATGTTTCACAACGAAACCAAGATATACATGTCCTTTACCTAACAAATTTTGTTATCACTGATTTTCTCCTCAAACATGTTACTAACTTAAGCATCAGAGGGGCGTTAGCTAGACTAAAGCCGACCCTTAGCTAACGTTTGCTATGCAGGACAATATATGGTTGAGGATCCTCAAGAGTGAAGATCCTGAAACATCGGGATCCTCACAATCGGAGATCCCGAAATGACCAGATCCTCAAATTTGAACACCCCGAAGCACAAGGATCTTGACACATAAAGATCCCAATATTTGGTAAAATCCATTATATTTAACAATATAATCCCTATAATATCATGTACACCAGCTAAAGACTGGGACCTTGTCCCCTGCATCGGACCAAAGTCCGGAACTAACTGCATCGGACCGAAGTCCGGAACTAACTGGGACCTTGTCCCCTGCATCGGACCGAAGTCCGAAACTAACTGCATCGGACCGAAGTCCGGAACTAACTGGGACCTTGTCCCCTGCATCGGACCGAAGTCCGGAACTAACTGCATCGGACCGAAGTCCGGAACTAACTGGGACCTTGTCCCCTGCATCGGACCGGAGTCCGGGACTAACTGACTGAACATATCATAGCATATCAACTAGCATGAACACATATACTGCATACTGCATCGATCCGTAGCCCGGAACACATAACACGTAACACATAAAACATAGCACATAAATCCTGCCTGAGCCACGAAGGCATCAAACATACTAGCTGCTACATCAGACCGAAGTCCGGAAACTACTGCTAATTGGACGGGCCGACATTGTGGCCTTAGACCCGTCCCTACTTGAAGGAAACTCACCTCGTAAGCTGGCTGCTGAGTGTGTGGCTCGGAAAGCTAACGGCTGCTGCTCCTGAATCTCCTCGGCTACAAGTCCATAAGCACACTCAATCAAATACTAAACACTGCACTTGGGGTAAAATGACTCTTTTACCCTTGGTCAAAGTCAACTCTTTTTGGGTTGACTCGCCGAGTTGGGCCACCCAACTCGCCGAGTCCTACTCTCACTTCTCAGTTCTACACGCTGCTACTCGTCGAGTGTGGCATCGGCTCGACGAGTACCCTCTTGATCCAAGAACTCAGACAATCTTCATCCGACTCGCCGAGCCGTATGAACAAACTCGACGAGTTGTTCATGATCCTAAGAAGATTGCCCTGGACTCGCCGAGTTGTATGAACAACTCGCCGAGTCCCTCCATCACTGAGTCTACTCTCAACTCGCTGAGTCCACTCTCTAACTCACTGGATTCACTCGACACTGACCAAAATGAAGGAATCGGGGACTCGCGACCCAACTCGCCGAGTCGTTCTTCCCGACTCGCCGATTTGCCGCCATGCAACTGGTTTTTACTCGATTTTGTTTGAATCCAACACATACAATTGATAGATCTGAGTCCAATAAGCTGATTTACCACGTAAAGTTTCCAACTTTACGTGTACAACCTCAAGAGAAAGGGAAATAAGGCTAAAAGATGCACAAAATGGGTAGATCTATGATTAATATGCAAAGTAACTCCAAAAAGACAGTAGATCTGGGCTCTACAACACCCCATCACTCAGATCTAAAGATATCTCGACTTATTAAGGCATACATGCACACATAAGGCTTGGAACAAGCATCAACTAGCTCTTAGGAGAGCCCTAGTGGAAGTTTAAAGCATATAACAAGAGGGAACTCCGAAAATACCTCAAATAACTCAGACTCGCCCTTGGATCTTTGCACTCCAACTCTTCTCCTTGCTTCTTTCTTCTTCTCCTTCTTCACACCTTCACAAAATGGCACCGAAAACACTTATAAGCTCTCAAGGGAGGATTAGGGTTTTCTCACTGCGTTCACAGGGTGAGGGAGGAGAGAATGGGGTTATAAGGTGGTTTAAATAGTAGGCAACCCGGGGATTTAGGGTTTCACCCAGACGGATGGACTCGCCGAGTCCAGGATATGGACTCGCCGAGTCCCCGGCTCACGCGTGCTCACAGCCGCGACCCTACTCGGCGAGTCAGGCTATGAACTCGCCGAGTCCCTCTTGCAAAACTTACAACAATTACCAATGAACTAACATACCGGGAACGGGTCGTTACAATTCTCCCCCACTTGCCTCAGACTTCGTCCTCGAAGTCTGCTACGGCTGGATCTGCAAATAACTCTGGGTAATGCTCTCTCATCTCCTCCTCAGCCTCCCACGTCCACTCAGACCCCTTCCGGTGTTGCCACTGCACCTTCACTAACTGAATTACCTTGTTCCTCAAGGTCTTGGTCTTCCGGTCCAGAATTGCGATCGGTCTCTCAATATAATTCAGGCTGCTATCAACCTGAATATCCTCTAGGGGAACGACTGCTGACTCATCCACCAGACACTTTCTTAACTGAGACACATGGAAAGTGTTGTGGATCTGACTAAGCTCCTCAGGAAAATCTAACCGATAAGCAACCCGACCCACCCGGGCCAAAACCCTGAAAGGACCAATAAATCTGGGGCCCAACTTGCCCCTCTTCCGGAACCTGATGACACCCTTCCAAGGTGAGACTTTTAGAAGGACTATATCCCCCACCTGGAACTCCAAATCCGAACGCCTCCTATCGGCGTAGCTCTTCTGCCGACTTTGAGCAGTCTGCAGTCTACTACGGACCTGCTGAATCAACTCAGTCGTCTTGAGCACCACCTCTGTGCTCCCAATGACTCGCTGACCGACCTCGCCCCAACAAATCGGGGTCCTACACTTCCTCCCATACAGCATCTCAAAGGGAGGTCGATCAATGCTCGCATGATAACTGTTGTTATACGAGAATTCCGCTAACGGAAGATACGTATCCCAACTGCCACCGAAATCTAGGACACATGCCCTAAGCATGTCCTCGAGAGTCTGAATCGTCCTCTCGCTCTGCCCGTCTGTCTGAGGGTGGAAAGCGGTGCTGAAATGGAGACGAGTACCCATCTCGTCGTGGAACCGCTTCCAAAATCTGGATGTGAAACGGACATCTCGGTCTGACACCACCGATACCGGCACTCCATGACGTGCCACAATCTCACGCACATAGATATCGGCTAACTTCTCCGCCGATATACTCTCCTGGATCGGGATAAAGTGGGCACTCTTCGTCAACCGATCCACTACTACCCATATCGAATCCACTCCACGTGCGGTCCGGGGAAGCTTGGTGACAAAATCCATGGTAATGTCCTCCCATTTCCACACGGGAATGTCTAACGGCTGCATCCTGCCGTGAGGTCTCTGGTGCTCCGCCTTGACCTTCCGGCAGGTCAGGCATCTCTCGACGTACCAGGCGACGTCCCGCTTCATGCAGGGCCACCAATAATCGGGTCGAAGATCTCGGTACATCTTCGTCGCCCCTGGGTGGATAGAAAACCGAGACTTATGAGCCTCATCCATCAACACTTGCCGTACTCCTCCCCAGTACGGTACCCACATTCTCCCGTGAAGCGTCAGCAAACCACGACTATCATAATCGAATGAAGCTACTCGGCCTACTATCCTCTCACACTTCTGCTTCTCCTCCTAGAGGCCCTCCATCTGAGCCTCCTTGATCCGCTCCAACAGTGGAGTGATCACTGTCATCCTCAAACATAGATCCCTGATAGGGGCCGCCGACGCCTTGCGGCTCAGGGCATCGGCCACCACATTGGCCTTCCCTGGATGGTATAGGATCTCACAGTCGTAATCCTTTAGCACATCCAACCACCTCCTCTGCCTCATATTCAGACTCGGCTGATCCATAAGATACCTCAAACTCTTGTGATCCGTGTATATAGTACAACGGACCCCATAAAGGTAATGCCTCCAAATCTTGAGGGCAAACACAACTGCCCCCAGCTCCAAATCATGGGTAGGATAATTAGCCTCGTGAGGCTTCAACTGTCTCGAGGCATAAGCTATCACATGGCCTCGCTGCATCAGAACTGCTCCCAAACCTGTGATCGAGGCATCACAATAGACTACAAAGTCCTCTACTCCCTCTGGCAAGGTAAGGATCGGAGCCTCGCACAATCTCTGCCTGAGGGTCTCGAATGCTGTCTGCTGCTCCGGACCCCAACGAAATACCACTGACTTCTTGGTCAGTCGGGTGAGCGGCACTGCTATCTTGGAGAAATCCTGAATAAATCTCCGATAATACCCTGCCAACCCTAGGAAGCTCCGAATCTCAGATGGAGACTTCGGGACCTCCCACTGCATCACGGCCTCTATCTTGGCCGGATCCACCAGAATACCCTTCTGGTTGACGAGGTGACCAAGGAACTGCACCTCGCGCAACCAGAACTCACATTTGGAGAACTTTGCGAAAAGTCTCTCCCTCCTCAAAACCTCTAGCACCTCCCGCAGGTGCTCCTCGTGCTGCTCCTGCGTCTTGGAATATACCAAGATGTCATCTATGAACACTATCACTGACCGATCCAGCATCGGCCTACACACGCGGTTCATGAGATCCATGAACGCGGCTGGAGCATTGGTGAGCCCAAATGGCATCACCACAAACTCGTAATGACCATACCTGGTCCTGAAAGCAGTCTTCTGCACATCCTCATCTCTAACCCGCATCTGATGATATCCGGAGCGTAGATCGATCTTGGAGAACCAAGACGCTCCCTGAAGCTGATCAAACAAATCATCTATCCTCGGGAGTGGGTAACGGTTCTTCACCGTTACCTTATTCAACTCCCGATAATCAATACACATACGATGCGACCCATCCTTCTTTCTCACAAACAGGATCGGCGCTCCCCAAGGCGAACTGCTCGGCCGAATGAAACCCTTGTCTAACAGCTCCTGCAGCTGTGTAGACAACTCCTGCATCTCAGTGGGAGCTAGTCGATACGGTGCCTTGGCTATCGGAGCCGCACCAGGAATGAGGTCGATCCTAAACTCAACCTGTCTCTCAGGAGGTATCCCCGGCAAATCCTCGGGAAACACGTCCGAGTAGTCTCGAACAATAGGAACATCATCCACTGTCGACTTGCCCTTCTCCCGGGCATCCAGAACGTAAGCTACGAAACCGGCGCAACCCTGCTGAACATAGCGCCTCGCCCTTGCGGCAGAACAAAAGGTCGGTCCTCGCTGTGGCCTCTCGCCCTGAATCACCAACTCTCCCCCACTGGGAGTGCGAACCCTCACTAGCTGAAGCTCACAATCAATCACCTCCCCATTGGGGCTTAGCCAATCCATACCCACAATAACCTTATTCCCTCGCAGGGGAATAGGTACCAGATCCACTGAAAACTGCTCATCAAATAACTGAAGAGAACACCCTCTGTGCACTCTGCCGACCCTCACGGTCCTATCATCCGCTATCTCAACCTCTAATGGACAATCCAGCTCCCCTGGAGCTCTACTAAACCTCTTGCTAAGCGCAAGAGATACGAACGATCGGGTAGCCCCCGAATCGAATAATACCAAAGCAGAAATGCCGTTCATAGAGAACGACCCTGAATAAAACATACAATCATAAGCAACATTTAATCAATAATAATAAGGAGATAAAAGGGAAGATACATACCCGTCACCACATCAGGAGTCGCTCGCGCCTCCTCTGCTGTCATCTGAAACGCCCTACTCTTCGCCACTGGCGCATCAGCTCGGCCTTGCCGGCCATCTGTAATCCTCAAGGTAGCAGGGGCAGGCGCAGCCACCTTCCCCGCTGAAACTAAACTCGGACACTGGGACTTTTTATGTCCCCTCTGATTGCACTGAAAGCAAATCAGATCTGATGCTGCGACGGCAGTAGCAGGGGCCGTACAATCCCTACTCAAATGCCCAATCCGACCGCACTTGTAGCAGCCGGAACTCCCTGCCTTGCACGCTCCCTCGTGCAATCTCCCACACTTGCCACATCGACCGTGGCTCTGCTGACTCCTAGACCTGTGATCCGAAACCTTGGGCTTTTTGCCCGAACCGCCTGAACTCGAAACCGCCTCCGGTTTCCTCTTCTTCTCCATCTCGAGATCGATCTCCCTCTCCCGAGCCCTAGCAATCATATCTTCCAGCGTTTTACAGCTGGACCGGCTCACAAACTGGCAGATATCGCTCCGCAACATCTCATGATAACGGGCCTTCTTCATTTCCTCATCAGCTACATACTGAGGAACGAGAAGAGCCCTCTCCCTGAACTTGGCGGTGATCTCCGCCACTGTCTCTGTAGTCTGGGTGAGGTCCTGAAACTCCCTAGCTAGCTGTTGCACCTCAATGACCGGTGCAAACTCCGCCCTGAACCTGGTAGAGAAATCAGCCCAGGTCATGGCGTCCAATGCTGCATCATCCCCAATGGCATGTCCGACCTCCTCCCACCAATCCCGTGCCCTGTCCTTCAGAAGACAGGACGCCAATCTGACCTTGTCCCCCTCGGGACATCTGCTAGTACGGAAAGCGTTGGCCACATCCGCCAACCATCTGGTGCTCGCTATGGGGTCTCACGCCCCATGATAGTCCGGAGCTCCACATGCCCTGAACTCCCTGAAAGTAAGGGTGCGCGTCCCCATCATGGCCGCCACCTCGGCACGGAAGGTGCCCAATCTCTCATCCATCAGCTCTAGAATCCCCTCCTTGATCGAACCGAAGATCACAGGAGTCTGCTCTATAATGATGCGCGTAATCTCCGAAGAAAGAAACTCTCGGGTCTGCTCATCCATGCGCTCATCCCCCGAACCTGAACCTGATCCCTCCCCGGCACCTCCGCTGCCGGCTGCTGGTCTCGAACGCAGAACCACCATTCTGAAACACATCACAACTACATCAGAAAACAAAAATATCTTGAGGGATCATTGATACTACAACTAGCTTCCTGGTCTTGTCTCAGCCTTTCTTGATTTGAGTACGGATCCTCTGCTTCAAGTAGTACGGGCCCATACTACCTTCCACATCTATCCGTACTTTCTTCAAGAACTGCCCTGACTCCACCAAGTCACTTCTACTACTACTGATCTCTGCTACTCTCATCCTAGGCTTGCCCCAGGGAAACCTCAAACTCAACTCAACTAGTCCTCAGCTGCTGCAGGTCTCCTTATAATGCTAATTAACCATCACCCGAACACCATCACATGTGACGAAGATCCGATAATCCTTCAAGTAAAAGACCCGTCCCTATAACGGTTGGACTCAAACAAGAGCTGTGCAATAGGGCCAGTTCCAGCACTCTGGGATTATTCAACCCTGATCACATGTGGTGTAACGTGTTCACCTAATGGCTAACTTCCATCACTCAGAACTCCCACAAAGCACGAAGCAAGCAGCATTCGGAATAAGGAAACATACTCAGGCAAAACTATTCTCAAAACGAGGAACTGATCTAGCATACAGCGCTAAGCTCATACTATCAGGCATAACCTAAACAGGCTATCCTACTGATGCCTACTCAATACTAACATGCAATACTCATAAAGATGTAACACATAAAGTAGGCACATAAGGCATCCTCCTAGATCCTTAGTCTTATACTAGCATGCTGTTCTACTGAAACTGAAACTGAACAACTAACTTGTATGGGTAATTTGGGAGTACTTACTTGAGCTCGGCTGATCGCATGCACCACACCCTTATCTTTTTTTAAAAATTCCTTTCTTCCTAAGTGCTTTCAAAATTCTTTTAGAAAACATTTTCCTTTTTAAAAAAAATCTTTTTATTTCCCCTTAGTTTGAGTTCAGATACACCCGAAAGTGTATCCGAATCCCTCAAACCAGGGCTCTGATACCAACTTGAAACGACCCAAAAATTTTCATTTTTCAATATAATCAAAACCATAATATGAGTATCATAGCATACGCGATGTATCCCAATCATAATAAAATACTGTGCGGAAAACTGTATCATACTACATCAATTCCAAAACAACTAAAACCATCCCCAGGATAAAAGCTAAGCTGTGGTGTGTGCGATGCTGTCACCCCGAGCTCTTCCCTTTACTTGCGGAAATACCTGAAACCAGAACTGAAACTGTAAGCACGAAGCTTAGTGAGCTCCCCCAAATACCACATACCATACAATAACATTAAACACATATTGGGCCTTGCCCACTGCATCGGGCCGAAGCCCGGAAACTGCATCGGACCAAAGTCCGGAACTGACTAGGACCTTGTCCCCTGCATCGGACCAAAGTCCGGAACTAACTGCATCGGACCGAAGTCCGGAACTAACTGGGACCTTGTCCCCTGCATCGGACCGAAGTCCGGAACTAACTGGGACCTTGTCCCCTGCATCGGACCGAAGTCCGGAACTAACTGCATCGGACCGAAGTCCGGAACTAACTGGGACCTTGTCCCCTGCATCGGACCGGAGTCCGGGACTAACTGACTGAACATATCATAGCATATCAACTAGCATGAACACATATACTGCATACTGCATCGAGCCGTAGCCCGGAACACATAACACGTAACACATAAAACATAGCACATAAATCCTGCCTGAGCCACGAAGGCATCAAACATACTAGCTGCTACATCAGACCGAAGTCCGGAAACTACTGCTAATTGGACGGGCCGGCATTGTGGCCTTAGACCCGTCCCTACTTGAAGGAAACTCACCTCGTAAGCTGGCTGCTGAGTGTGTGGCTCGGAAAGCTAACGGCTGCTGCTCTTGAATCTCCTCGGCTACAAGTCCATAAGCACACTCAATCAAATACTAAACACTGCACTTGGGGTAAAATGACTCTTTTACCCTTGGTCAAAGTCAACTCTTTTTGGGCTGACTCGCCGAGTTGGGCCACCCAACTCGCCGAGTCCTACTCTCACTTCTCAGTTCTACACGCTGCTACTCGTCGAGTGTGGCATCGGCTCGACGAGTACCCTCTTGATCCAAGAACTCAGACAATCTTCATCCGACTCGCCGAGCCGTATGAACAAACTCGACGAGTTGTTCATGATCCTAAGAAGATTGCCCTGGACTCGCCGAGTTGTATGAACAACTCGCCGAGTCCCTCCATCACTGAGTCTACTCTCAACTCGCTGAGTCCACTCTCTAACTCACTGGATTCACTCGACACTGACCAAAATGAAGGAATCGGGGACTCGCGACCCAACTCGCCGAGTCGTTCTTCCCGACTCGCCGAGTTGCCGCCATGCAACTGGTTTTTACTCGATTTTGTTTGAATCCAACACATACAATTGATAGATCTGAGTCCAATAAGCTGATTTACCACGTAAAGTTTCCAACTTTACGTGTACAACCTCAAGAGAAAGGGAAATAAGGCTAAAAGATGCACAAAATGGGTAGATCTATGATTAATATGCAAAGTAACTCCAAAAAGACAGTAGATCTGGGCTCTACAACACCCCATCACTCAGATCTAAAGATATCTCGACTTATTAAGGCATACATGCACACATAAGGCTTGGAACAAGCATCAACTAGCTCTTAGGAGAGCCCTAGTGGAAGTTTAAAGCATATAACAAGAGGGAACTCCGAAAATACCTCAAATAACTCAGACTCGCCCTTGGATTTTTGCACTCCAACTCTTCTCCTTGCTTCTTTCTTCTTCTCCTTCTTCACACCTTCACAAAATGGCACCAAAAACACTTATAAGCTCTCAAGGGAGGATTAGGGTTTTCTCACTGCGTTCACAGGATGCGTATTTGGATAAGGGATCACCATGAAGGTATCGAGAATTCCTAGTGTGTGTAATGAACGATATATTGATGTTGGTATTGATATGTTTAAATTATATCTTTAGCATGGTTACTGTGGGATCAGCAAGAAGTGACTCTGAAAAGGGTCTGCATGCTTTATGATTGTGTAATGTGATTATGTTTGGGGTCTTGCACGTCATACGGAATGTGATGCTGAGTATTTTGGAAATGACTAAGGAATATTTAGCAGTGTTACCAATCCACCACTCTTCAGTAAGACAGTCACACATGGAGTTGGAGGATCTCGACTGTCCAGATCTAGGGAGATCGCCGACATTGTTCGATGATGGGTCAGGTTTCTGCGATCAACGAGAGTAGGAAACATTTGTTTAGCATGCAGTGGATTACGGAAATGGAAGGTTCCTTTTATGTCGTTCTCTGCCCCGAGGAGGTAAATGTTCATTTTGACATGGGCCTCTTACAAATATGAGTAGAGGATTTGTGGTACCGGTTTACTCAGTCAGTTTCTATGCCTAAACTTGAGGAAATTTCATCGAGTGAGTTTATTACTTGGTTTAGAGTGTAGTATGTGCGCTCAGTAAAAGTTCAACAAGAGACACTATAGTTGAAGACCCGTTAAGGGAAGCGAAAGCATGCGCAGATATGTGCACCTTTCCAAGAAAATGTGAAGGTTGAGACTATATACTATTATATGGACTGAAAAAAGAGCCACAGTTTCTACACTAGATGTGGGAAAATGTGTGAGGGGAAGTGTCGTGGACGTAATGGTTTCATATGTGGGCAAATGGGTCATCTTGATGGTTTTTATAGGTTATAACTATATGCACAATGCAGAATATCACTTAACGATTAAGAAGGACATGTGCAACCTATAAGGATCTATGGCATAACATTTTGAAGGAAACATGCATGAATAACAAAACTAACATGAACCGTATCATAATAGAAATCATGGGATAGGGTTACAGACCTTAGATTTGTTATATCCAACAACTCACTTGAATCCTTTCTTTGTAGCGCTTGGAAAGCTAACACCAAAACTATGATGCCTCTAATGGTTTGTATCTAAACCCTAGAACTAGTAGAAAATTGAGGAGAGAGGACGGAGAGGCAAGAATTCAAATATTCTTATAAAAGAAGGAGTGTCCAAAAATGGGATACCCTAGGGCCCTATGTATACCAGATCAGGAAACCCTAGAAACCCTAATTTCAACATATAACATTATTATTTCAAATCCAGGTGGTTATGTAGTTTCCATATCATCAGGAGGCTTACAGAAACCCTAATAAATGGTCTCCAAAACTTTCCCCTATATGAAGGTTTTGGAACCTCTCCTTTGTTCAACTATTAAAGAATTACAGCTTAGCCGTTACACTCTCAATTAATTCTAATTAATCCCAAAACTAATTTCAATTAATTATTGATTAATTTTTAATTAATTATTACTATTTCTAATGAATAACTTAATCATATAATATATTAATAATTCATATATTACAATTCATTAATCATATAATAAATTAATAAATCATCATCTCTTTAAAAATGTCACTCTAATCAAGTTCTAGTTATGAAGGCAATCCAAAAAGGACTTTGCCTCTAATTACAAGTATATAGAAATTTAGTTATGAAATTAGATACCTTAATCCAATATTCTCCTACTTAGATAACTCTATAAGTACAATTACAAGTATAACCTTAAACCAAACAGCAAAGTGCGTTTCCCAAGCCACTGTCGAACTCTAATTCAGATCAGTCATTTGACCCTAAGATAAGTGATCAAATATTCCTTCAATCTTCAACATATTGTTTCGATATGAGACATGGATTATAATCAATCTCATTGTCCAAGATTTTATTTCCCGATTTCCCGATTTGTGATGACGTCATTAGACTGCTCATTGAACACATCAATTTAGTTCTAGCTGAGCCCAATACTATAATGCGAACAAAAAATCACTAAGGGGACCAAAGATATCGCTTTTTCCTATTAAAGAAAAAGAAACTAATAAGGTTTTATGACATAACTATAAACTTTACTTATTGAATCACACATGGCACTATGTTTTATAACATCGTGTTACTGAGGTGTTTACACGACACCAATGCACAATCGACTTGCAAATTACAACTTATATATCTCCGTTTAAAGAATAGAAGATATTATCATCTTAGAGTTTGTTGCGATTGAATCCATGAAGTAATCTCTAAGAGTGAGATTATCCAATACTCCAAATCTCCATTTTCTAAGTACTCATGAACATTGTATAAATCCCATGCAATGTCTAATATCTATAGACATCTATAATCGATTCATGACAATCTTAATACATTACTTACTTCCAAAAGTACGAGCGAATGTGGAACTTTGAATAATAAAATTAATCAGGAATTAAAATATGCAAAGTGAAACACAAGAATAAATAATCAAAGAAGGCAATACCCATAATCATAAATAATTCTCTATTATTTATTCACTAAAATCATTTACAATTATTTTGTTACAAAGTGTGACAACCCGAAATATCTCTCTTGTACAGTCAATCAATCCAATCAAAGTCAGACTTCTTTCTGCTATCATTTAGCACTGTTTAGAGTCTGTTTGAGTGTTCTATGCCTAGTATATTTAAGAATCCAGTGTTAGGAAGTATCTGCTTGAGTCCATTGTACCTTAATCAAGCCTTAAACCCATTAAGAGGAGTTTACAACCAAACCTTCATGTTTGGGCCGTAAAATCATGATTTTGGCCATGAACTCATGTTAAATAATGAGTTTACATAATTTTCCTCATTTCTTATCCATTTCAAGGCTAGAAACCCTATTTCTCTCTCAAGTATCATATGATCTTCATCCCGATCTTCCAAAAATGTAAGAATTATTTCTCTTGATTAGTTGTTAAATCTCTTTATCTAGTGATTATACATGATTTCTTCCATGAAATCTCTTCATTTTGATAGATCTTCAAGTGTTCTTCATTTCGCCAAGAACACCAAGAGCACACACTAGTGTTCTTGGACCTTAAACACCCTTACAAGCTTTTTATAAGTAAGTACACTACTCTTAGCTTGTTATATGCTTGAATCACTTGTTAAACACTTAGAGAACATCAAGAAACTCAAGAACATATGGTGTTTACGGCCAAGGCAATCACCTTGGGCCGTAAAAACTAATAAGTGGTGCATTTGTTTCACTACTCCTTCCTAAGGCTTAGACTTGAACCTAGAACACTTCCTAATGACTTGTAAGACCTTAAACCACCATTTGGTATAAAATACCATGAGTTTATGGCCGTAAACTCATGGGGGTTTACCCCTTGATCGTAAACTCATGTAAGACTTCCATGTTGGCCCTAAAATCCTTTGTGAGGCCATACTTCCCCTAGATGCGACCCTTTGGTACTTCTAGCACTTGAATTAAAGTGTTTTCCATGTCCTAGTGTGTCTTTATTTTCTTAATTAGTTGTTAAATCGCTAATTAGATACATAGATGTGTCATTATTTGTTAAATAGGATCCGTGTGTGTGCTCAAGTCTTCACCTAACACTTAGCATCCGATACCACTCGTTCATCCAAACCACTCACTACTAGTGAGTTCATACCCCTTAATCTATTTTTTAAATGATTTTAAATGCTTTTATGGGGGGGGGGGATAGAAGTTGAAACATTATAGTTATTATATCAATCACATGTGATTAAAAACTATCAAACAAATGGATTTACTATACTTTCATCTCTCTTATCAAACAAACTACTTCAAACTGTTTATCAAACTTGTTTTACATGTTAAACTCTTTATCAAACTTGTTCTTATATGCCAAATTGCTTTTAAATCGTTTCATAGAATGACATCAACTCATAAATATGTATTTTCAAACTCTTCAAAAGGTTTTACAAAACATCTTTTTAAACACACACACACACACACACACACACACATATATATATATATATATATATATATATATATATATATATATATATATATATATATTGTCAAAACCATGTCTAGTGTATATATAGGTATATAAGTAAGTTTCGAAGGACTTAGGACTGGTAACACACTTTACTTCCTGTTCCTTGTTTGGTTCTGGACTTAGAGTACCCTGTTGTTTTTCCGAGTGTCATTTGATCCTTAGTTATATATTATGTATATATGTATAAGACATTAAAGCTTTTATCTCAGTTCAATACATTTAGTTATACAAAAAATTCTACTAGTAAACTAGAATAGGTATAGTTTAGGAAGATGCTACTCATTACTTCTAGTACAATGAAGCATACAAAGAGTCAGTTCATACATGAGTCAATACTTACTATATGAGAAACAAAGCATACTATATGAGAAACAGAACATACTATATGAGAAACAGAACATACTATATGAGAAACAAACACAACATACTACATACTAGAAAGAGAGAACATACAATAATCTAGTATATACATTTCATATACAAGTATACGATAACATAAATGTGAACCATTGTTCGGTGCATGGCATCACTGCCGTGGCTCAATTTGTATCCATAGTCTCCTAGAGGATGAGCATGAATTTGTGTATAGATCTATACTGGACTGACTATCCTACACCTTGTTGTTCGCTACAGTGGGACTTGCAAGTCTATGGGTGCTAAATGTCATTTCTTCCGACGTCTTTCATAGTCGTGTTATTAGTCGAAAGTATGGTGCAACTATCTCACATTATACCTTATATAAGCCAATTCGTTAAGGTAGTTAGTACAACAGTAGTTACCATAATACAACACTACAATACTTTATTATTTCCCCATTGCATTCACATTGTGATCTTCTCACATAAAGGATAATGTAAAAAACTATATTTTTGGTTAATGATAGTCGCACTTGGGAAAATACACACTCTTTTAAGAAACAAACATACAAAACATTTGATGCCTTGGTGGAAGGCTAAGTTTAGTAGAAAACATAGGATTTTCTAGGAAACACAAACATTTACAAACTTATACATCAAACATTTTCATACAAATAATGCCACTAAAATGATTATGAACTCACCAAATTTAAAGCTGATAAACTCTTTCAAAATAACTTGCATTCTCAGGTCATCAGTAGACAAGTACCGATGCCAGGTTTTGAGAAGATGGAGCTCGTTAAAGACTCATCTCTTATTTTGATTTACATTTTTGGTGTCTTATAAACTTCATAGAACACACTTGTTTTAAATTATATTATTAATGAAATGGATGATGATGTTGCTTGCTTACTACTTTGCTTTGTTGTGATACTGTACATGATGTCCTCAACCCCCGAACGTTTCCGTCGTTCCGGTGTTGGAGTGTGACAGATTGGTATCAGAGCATCGTTTATAGTGAATCGAGTATATCAACCCATAAAATATATACAAACTATAAACACAGCGGGATTAAATAATCTGATCAAGAGTTTATACTTTTAAATACTAAAATATTTAACCAAGTGTACATACCTGCATTCATACTTAAATCAGTGTCCCTAGGACAGAACAAAAGTATTACGATTGTTGAACATCAGAAGTAAACTCAGGGATCTATGATCAGTTCTAGGAGTGACATAGCCTGATCAACTATGTTGGCCCGAGAAATGATTAGCATATGCCCGAGAATGGTTGTGATGTGGCAAAGATTCTAAAAACTTACCAATACTACTACAATGAAAACATTAGAACATAAACCTAAAATACTATAGGAGTATTTTGTGTTACAATAATTCTTATCTGACAACTAAAAAGGTCTTTATTAGCAGGTCAATAGTTGCTAAGTGGATACCCTAAGGTTATACGTAACTAGGATGTCATAGACTTAGAATATGTAATCTTTTCTTGTTTGGTTGTGGGTTTGGAGTTAGGGTCACTTATTCGAAGGTCTCACCTGTTTTGATTACATATAACTGGTATGCACTATACAAGTATTGAAGTAACTGATAATGATCATCTTATAATTATCTAATTAGTACGTCTATTAATTATCTCTTTCTCCCTTTTCTCGCGTAGATAGCATGGTTGGATTCCATCCCCATGGCGACCCGTACTTCCCAAACGAAGGCAATGCTGGATGGTTTGAAGAAGAGCCAGAAGATGATCATCCAATCCCTTTGGACGATCACCACACTGAAGGCTTTTTTGATAGTTCTAACTCTGAGCCAGAAGTTAATAACCTACCACAAGAGGCTCCAATCCCAAACCTTAACCCTTGAACATCATTTCAAGGTCCCACACCCTTGTGGGCGACAAACTTGAACCATTGGAGTGATGAGTAGGGAAAACCCTTACCCTTCAGTGGAGATCGAATCTTTTACAATTTAAGCGAGGGAGGCTTAGATGACCGAGTCTTGCCCATCATGGTCCGTAGGATTGCTCGGAATGTCGAGCAAGGTCGGTCAGCCATCGACCTAGTCATGGAAATTGACGCCAACTTTGGCATTAAAACGGTCCGCATTCGCCATCTCGAAGAGGCTATGGAAAGGACTAGGAGATCCAATGAGGCTCTGCACCAACAGTTAGCCGCATCCCGAGCCGAAGTCATAGAACTTCGAGTGCAGCAGAGAGTTCATGAGCGACATCTTTAGGACATAGTTCATCAACTGGCTAATATGAGGGTACGCTCGAGGAGTAACCGTCGCCAGTAGAAGATGTCTAGCTCATCTTTCCTTTTTGGTTTAAGGAATAGCCTTTCCTGCCTCTGCTCTAAGTAGCACTTGTTTGTAAAATATTCCTATCCTTCAAGTACTTTAACTAGACTTCTAAACTGTCAATATTTTACCTTATGGTATGATGTAAGACCTACTGTTAGGTCATTTTTCCCGAACTCATTTACATCATTAATACCAGTAATATCGACAGTTATCTAATCTATTGAAAAGTCTCTATTCTTTTGTTTCCCTATTCTAATATGGTGTCGCTATTTCAAAACATACATTCATTCAACTGTTGGGCTATGGCAATTTAGTCCATGGATCACTCTCATTATAGTTACAATTGATTCTTACTATCATGTTCATCTTTGTAAACTTTTTAGTTAAAAAATGCCTCCGCACCGATCAACCAGATGCGATCCTCGGGTAACTTCAACACTACCACCACCTCCTTCTCAAATCGATACGACAACTCCAAATGTTGCAGTAGATGCGGCTGTGGCAACAACCATGGCTCAATATCATTCTACTAGTGCCGGCGAAGGTGTAACACCTGTTCATTCAACTCAAGGTGACGTCCTCATGCGCTCGAGAGAGTGCTCCTACAAGGACTTCACCAATTGCAAGCCAAAGTCCTTTAAATGGACTGGCAGAGTCATTACCCTCTCGCAATGGTTCGAGAAGACATAATCGGTCTTTGAAATCTGCTCCTGCCCAGAAGGGAGCAAGGTCAAGTTAGCTGCTTGCACCTTCGAGGAAAAAACCCTAACATGGTGGAATAGCAATGTCAAGTCACTCACTTTAGTAGTGGAAAATGCTATAGGCTGGGAAGCTCTGAGAGAGCTCATGATTGAAGAATACTGCCCGTAGGGCGAAACCCATAAATTAGAACATGAACTATGGAGCCCAACCATGAAGGGCTCCAATATAGTTTCCTATACCGCCAGATTCAGCGAGCTGGTGGCCCTATGTCCCAACATGGTTTACACGGAGGGAAAGAAAATAGAGAGGTACATCTAGGGGCTGGTGCCTCCATTTCAGGGGAATGTTTTAGCTTCAAACCCCAATACATTCGATAGTGCCAAGCGATTGGCACAACGGCTCATTGACCATGGGTTCCTTACCCCGTCGTCAACAACAACAAACCTAGCAATCTCAGAACCCTCCAAAGCCGCTGCCAACAAGCGGAAGTTCTGGGATGACAAGAAGAAGCAGAAAGCTGCCAAAAAGCAACAGGTTGTGGCCGTTCATGTTGCGATAGCACCTGTCGCTACTGCTCCGGTAAAGCAGTACACCGAAAGTTTGCCCAAGTTCAACAAATGCAACTTCCACCACTCTAGAGCCTACCGGGAAATGCAGTGTCCTAACTGTAATAGGAAGGGGCATACTGCCCGTTTATGAAAATCTCCGACAAGGCCGATCAACCAAGTCCCCAACGCTGGTGTGGGCCAGGCTTGCTATGGTTGTGGCGAGGTGGGCCACTACAAGAGGAACCGCCCGAAGGCAGGGAATGCCGGTGAAGTGGGAAGAGTTTTGGCTATAGGCCACGAGGAAGCGGTTGCCAACCCCACGGTGGTCACTGGTACGTTTCTCCTCGATAACTCATATGCATGCATTCTGTTTGATAGTGGAGCGGAGAGGAGTTTCGTGAACCAGAAATTTGCTCAATTAATTAAGCCAACATCACGAACACTTAAAGAACCGTTCACTATAGAAATGGCTAACGGAAAGACTGAGAGCACTAGCAGTATAGACATATGATGTACTCTAACTCTATATTGCCATTCATTTACAATCGACCTCATGCCAGTCTCAATTAAAAGTTTCGACATCATTATCGGCATGGATTGGTTGAGTCTGCATCGTGCCGACATCATGTGTTATGAAAAGGTTATTCGCCTTAATCTGCCGTCTGGCGAAACTCTAGTAGTCTATGGCGACAAACCCGACACGAAACTTCGTATCATCTCGAGTATTCAAGCCCATAAATACTTGCGATAGGAATGCCAGACATTCCTTGCTCATGTTGTCGATGTGAGCCAAGAGATGAAGGACATTAAGAACATTCTGGTAGTACGCGATTTTCCTGACATCTTTCCAGAAGAACTCCCAGGATTACCTCCACAACGTCAAGTCGAGTTCAGAATCGACTTAGTTCCAGGGGCTATCCCCGTAGCCAAATCGCCTTATCGTCTAGCACCTGCAGAGATGCAAGAATTGTCTAGTCAACTTAACGAATTGCACAACAAGGGCTTTATTACACCAAGCTTCTCACCCTGGGGAGCACCGGTCTTGTTCATCAAGAAGAAAGACGGATCGTTTCGTATGTGCCTCGACTACAGGGAGCTCAACAAACTTACAATTAAGAATCATTACCCTCTGCCTCGTATTGACGATTTGATCGACCAACTTCAAGGGGCGAATTACTTTTTGTGGATAGATTTGAGGTCCGGGTATTACCAGTTGCGAGTGCTAGATGTCCCGAAGACAACCTTCCGAACTCGTTACGGACACTACGAGTTTGTAGTGATGCCATTCGGATTGACCAATGCGCCCACAGTATTCATGGACTTAATGAATAGGGTATGTCGTCCTTACTTGGATTAGTTCGTCATTGTCTTCATAGATGACATACTTATCTACTCTCGTAGTAAGGAAGAGCATAGTAAGCATCTATGTCAGATCTTGGAAACATTACGATCAGAGAAGCTCTACGTGAAGTTCTCTAAATGCAAGTTTTGGATTCGTAGAGTCGAATTCCTGGGTCACTTTGTTAGTGAAGAGGAAATTCTTGTGGACCCTTCCAAAATCAAAGCCATTGAGAACTGGTCAGCACCGAAGACGCCTACAGAAATTTGCCAATTTCTAGGCCTTTCTGGATACTATCGTAGGTTCATTCAGAACTTCTCTCGAATTGCAAAACCTCTTACGACTTTGACCCAAAAGGGCGTGGCATTTGAATGGGAAGAGAAGCAAAAGACCGCGTTCCAAACGCTGAAATGAGCCTTATGCACCGCACCGATACTATCCCTCCCAGAAGGAATAGAAGACTTCATAGTCTACTGCAATGCATCAAATCAAGGGCTCGGTTGTGTTCTAATGCAAAGGCGTAAGGTCATTGCCTACGCCTCAAGGCAGCTGAAGGCACACGAGGTCAACTAAACCACACATGATCTTGAGTTTGGAGCAGTTGTGTTTGCTCTGAAGATCAGGAGACACTATCTGTACGGCACAAAAAGCACTATCTTTACAGACCACGAAAGCCTACAACATATATTCGACCAGAAGGAGCGCAACATGAGAAAATGACGGTGTGTCGAGCTACTCAGTGATAACGAATGTGAAATTTGTTATCATCATGGCAAGGCCAACGTAGTAGCTGATGCCTTAAGTTGGAAAGAATACTCTGGTCGTAGAGTCAAATTATTGACTATGACTATCCATTCACAGTTGACCACACAAATTAAGGAGGCTCAGCTCGACGCTTTGAAACCTGAAAATGTGGCAAGTGAATCCCTGAGAGGGATGGATAAGAACTTGGAAGTCAAGGGTGGCGAAGCTTTATATTTCATAGATCGGATCTGGACACCGAAACACGATGGCTTCAGAGAGTTGGTCAAGACAGAAGCGCACAACACTCAATATTCCGTCCACCCAGGTTCAGATAAGATGTATCTGGATCTTAAAAAGTTATACTGGTGGCCTAACATGAAAGCAGAGATTGCTACCTTCATGAGTAAATGCCTAACTTTCGCAAAGGTTAAGGTCGAATACCAAAAACCATCAGGTTTAGTTCAGCAACCGGAGATACTTGAATGGAAGTGGGAGCGGATCACGATGGACTTCACAACCAAGTTGCCCAAGACAACGGGTGGTCTCGATACCATATGGGTGATCGTTGACAGGTTAACCAAGTTCGCACACTTCCTTCCTATCAAAGAGACTGACAAGATGGAGAAACTAACAAGAACTTACATTAGGGAGATCGTACGACTGCATGGTGTTCCCATATCCATTATATCTGATAGAGATAGTAGATTCACTTCGAGGTTCTGGCAGTCGCTACAAAATTTCCCTGGAATGAGGCTGGACATGAGTACAGCCTACCATCCGCAAACCAACAGACAAAGTGAGAGGACTATTCAAACCTTGGAAGATATGTTGCAAGCCTATGTGATACTCATTTATCCCTTGTCGATTTTGCCTACAACAATAGTTATCACACGAGCATAAAGGTTGCTTCATTTGAAGCCCTATATGGCCGAAAGTGCAGATCCCCTCTGTGCTGGACTGAGGTGGGTGACACCCAGTTAGCTAAATGACGAGTTCCTGACAGCACTCTCACAGGTCCAGAGATCATTGGGGAAACAACAGAGAATATTGATAAGATTCGTGAACGATTGAAAGCCTCTAGAGACCGACAGAAAAGCTGCACAGACAAAAGAAGGAAACCTTTTGAATTCTAGGCGGGAGACCGATTTCTTTTGAAAGTCTCACCCTGGAAGGGCTTGATACGCTTCAAAAAGCATGGAAAGCTAAATCCGAGATACATAGGGCCTTTTGAGATTCTCACTAGAATCGGCCCTGTAGCTTACAAACTCAATCTACCCCGCGAACTCAGTAACGTACATTCTACTTTCCACGTCTCGAACTTGAGAAAGTGCCTATCCGATGAGACTCTTGTTATCCCACTCGACGAGATCGAGATCAATGAGAGCCTCAACTTCGTGGAAGAACCTGTAGAGATCATAGACCGAGAGGTCAAGCAAACAAAACAAAGCCATCTCCCAATAGTGAAGGTTCGCTGCAATGCCAAGCGAGGACCTGAATTCACTTGGGAGCGCGAGGATCAAATGAAATTGAAATATCCTCATCTTTTTACTTAGTTATTTTTAACTACCTATTTGCTTAAACTCTAATTTCGGGACGCAATTCTCTCTAACGGGGGGATGATGTGACAACCCAAAATTTCTATCTTGTACAGTCAATCAATCCAATCAAATTCATACTTGTTTCAGCTATCATTTAGCACTGTTTAGAGTTTGTTTGAGTGTTCTAAGCCTAGTATATTCAAGAATCGGGTGTTAGGAAGTATTTGCTTGAGTCCATTGTACCTTACTCAAGCCTTAAACCCATTAAGAGGAGTTTACGGCCAAACCTTCATGTTTGGGCCGTAAAATCATGATTTTGGCCATGAACTCATGTTAAATACATGAGTTTACATCATTTTCCTCATTTCTTATCCATTTCAAGGCTAGAAACCCCATTTCTCTCTCAAGTATCATATGATCTTCATCCCGATCTTCCAAAAATGTAAGAATTCTTTCTCTTGATTAGTTGTTACATCTCTTTATCTAGCGATTATACATGATTTCATCCATCAAATCTCTTCACTTTGATAGATCTTCAAGCGTTCTTCATTTCACCAAGAACACCATGAACACACACTAGTGTTCTTGGACCTTAAACAGCCTTACAAGCTTCTTATAAGTAAGTACACTACTCTTAGCTTGTTATATGCTTGAATAACTTGTCAAACACTTAGAAAACATCAAGAAACTCAAGAGCATATGCTGTTTACGGCCAAGGAAATCACTTTGGGCCGTAAACACTAATAAGTGGTGAATTTGTGCCACCACTCCTTCCTAAGGCTTAGACTTGAACCTAGAACACTTCCTAATGACTTGTAAGACCCTAAAACACAATTTGGTATAAAATACCATGAGTTTACAACCGTAAACTAACGGGGCTTTACCCCTTGGCCGTAAACTCATGTGAGACTTCCATGTTGGCACTAAACTCCTTTGTGAGGCCATACTTCCCTTAGATGCAATCCTTTGGTACTTCTAGCACTTGAATTAAAGTATTTTCAATGTCCTAGGGTGTCTTTACTTGCTTAATTAGTTGTTAAATCATCACTAATTAGATACATATATGTGTCATTATATGTTAAATAGGATTCGTGTGTGTGCTCAAGTCTTCATGTGACACTTAGCATCCTATACCACTCGTTCATCCAAACCACTCACTACGGGTGAGTTCATACCCCTTAATCTACCTTTTAAATGATTTTAAATGCTATTATGGGGGGGGGGTACAAGTTGAAACATTATAGTTATTATATCAATCACATGTGATTAATAACTATCAAACAAATGGATTTACTATACTTTCAGCTGTCTTATCAAACAAACTAGTTCAAATTGTTTATCAAACTTGTTTTACATGTTAAACTCTTTATCAAACTTGTTCTTATATGCCAAACTGCTTTAAATCGTTTCATAGAATGACATCAAGTCATCTTTATTTATTATTAAACTCTTCAAAAGCTTTTACAAAACTTCTTTTTAAACTTATATTATTGTCAAAACCATGTCTAGTGCATATATAGGTATATAAGTAAGGTTCGAAGGACTTAGGACTAATAACACACTTTACTTCCTGTTCCTGGTTTGTTTGTGGACTTAGAGTACCCTATTGTTTTTCCGAGTGTCGTTTGATCCTTAGTTATATATTATGTATATATGTATAAGACATAAAAGCTTTTATCTCTGTTCAATGCATTCAATTATATAAACAATTCTACTAGTAAACTATAATAGGTATAGTTTAGGAAGATACTACTCATTACTTCTAGTACAATGAAGCAAACAAAGAGTCAGTTCATACATATGTCAATACTTATTATATGAGAAACAGAACATGCTATATGAGAAACATAACATACTATATGAGAAACAGAACATACTATATGAAACATAGAGAACATACTACATACTAGACAGAGAGAACATACACTACTCTAGTACATACATTACATATACAAGTATACGATAACATAAATGTGAACCATTGTTCGGGGCATGGCATCACTGCCATAGCTCAATTTGTATCCAAAGTCTCCTGGAGGAAGATCGTGAATTTGTGTATATATCTATACTGGACTGACTATCCTACACCTTGTTGTTCGCTACATTGGGACTTGCAAGTCTACGGGTGCCAAATGTCATTTCTTCCGACGTCTTTCATCGTCGTGTTATTAGTCGAAAGTATGGTGCAACCATTTCACATTATACCTTAAATAACAATTGGTTTAAGGTAGTTAGTACAGCAGTAGTTACTATAATACAACACTACAGTAGTTTATTATTTCCACATGTCATTCACATTGTGATCTTCTGACATAAAGGATAATGTAAAAACTATATTTTTGGTTAATGATAGTGACACTTGTGAAAATACACACTCTTACAAGAAACAAATATACAAAACATTTGATGCCTTGGTAGAAGGCTATGTTTAGTAGAAAATATAGGATTTTCTAGGAAACACAAACATTTACTACAAACATTTACAAACTTATACATCAAACACTTACAAACATTTTCATACAAATAATGACACTAAAATGCTTATGAACTCACCAACTTTAAAGCTGATAAACTCTTTCAAAATAACTTGTATTCTTAGGTGATCAGTAGACATGTTGTTGCTTGTTTACTACTATGCTTTGTTGTGATACTGTACATGACGTCCTCCACCTCCGAACGTTTCCGCCGTTCAGGTTTTGGGGTGTGACACAAAGTTTCAATCTATCAACTAACTACTAAAACTAATATCATTTCTTAAGCCAATGCTCCTATCATGCATGCTATGTTTGACCCTACTTAGAGTGTTTCATTTAAAACACTCCAATTCTTCTAAATTTGAATAATGTCCCTCATCAAGTTTTCTCCTCACAATTCCAAAATCCGTAGGTTGCTTGATATATTCATGGTAATCAGGGAGCTAAATACAAACAAATGTCCCCATATTAATGATACTAAAACAAATATAATTACTGACATAGTTTTTTTTTCAAAATAAAGCATCTTATTAGGGTTAACATGATCAGAGAAGGCCGCATGAGTGTCCTTCCCATTGACCAATTTAAATACCCGATGAACACTCTTAATTCATGAAACAGTGCAAGAAATAAGATTGTATTCAGAGAGACACTTTTGAAGTCTATCAAAAATGAACACCAAAAACTTTTTGTCGGGAAAATGTGGTGTGCATCCAGATACTAATGATAACCCAGCGCAAAAATAAAATGAAAAAAATTAGAAAACAAAAAAGCCATGATAAAATGTCAACATATACATAAAGGGTTTTGAGCATTCTAACAGACATTTGGTGTACATGCAACCCTAGATTCTTTGGATCTATGTTTTCTCTATTATACACGCAAACTTTCAATTTTCCAAAGCATCATCCTAACTAGCATACTATGGAGTATATACACTACAAAAATCTAGTTAGATGACTTAACTTTGTTGTAGCTTTGAAACCTTAAGCCTTAAGAGCCTAGCACCCCAAGTGTGATGCCTCAAATGCTTCACACAACACCACCAACAACGGAGGACTTAAGAAGAGATTGTCTTGCACACACAAAAATCGTCTAGCCCTCTAGTATCTTACTTAAGTGCAGATTTTGGTTGCCATGAGGTTTCTTATATAGTGTTACACAACTAGGGTTACACCATGCAAACCCTAATGTGCATGACTTTCCACATTCCTTAGGCTCCATGGGTTTTAACCTCCATGGAGTATCCATGGGTCACCACATGAGTTTAGCCCAACATGAAGAACTATGGATCATAAGCCCACTTTATAAGAATGAACGATTTACACAATCAATCCCCAAATATTTAATTAGTCTCTTTTGATCACAAAATTAATTCCAAATGAATTCTTGATCAATACTAATTAAATAATATGATTTCATATTAATATATTAGAACTTATAATATACTAATAAATCATAAATATCCTGTTCTCAAAAGTCTGTCCTAACAAATTGTTCGGGTGCCATGCAACCCAAATGGACCATGCTACTCTCAGGTCAAGTACATACGAATTATAGTTATGGGCTTAGACACTAAATCCAACAGTCTCCCACTTGGATAAGTCTAATAACTATAACTGCAAGTACGACTTAAAACACCGACTAGCAATCATAGCCCTTAAAAGCCTCTTTTGAACTGAGACGCTCCATTTTAGATAAGTGATCATATAATCCTCTGTTGAACAGAGACGCTCCATTTTAGATAAGTGATCATACATCGAGCAACATCATACTTACTGTCCAACAATTTGTTTCTCGATCTCTGATTTGTTTGACATAGAACTTAATCAAACACACCAATTCAGTTCTGATCGGGCCTGGAAAATAAGTCAAAACAAATCATCAAGGGGCCCAATATATCGATTTTAATCTTCCATGGACTAAAAGGAATAGATAAAATTCGACTCATATGCTTGTACTAACTACTCATCAAATTGTACACAACAACACGTTTTATAGCATCAAGTTACTGAAGCGTTTTTGTACTATCAATGCACAACCAACTTGTAACATTCATAAATTTTACACCAAATTTAAAATTTTTCGACAATAATAAAAATCAAATAGTATTGTTTACAAAATGTTTTCAAATCAATATCCATCAGAGTGTCCCAAAATCATAACGTATGGATGAGGAGCGGTACGGTCACGCCTTCGCCTTGCCATGATCTCCTGAAGTACCTAAAACCATAAACTAGAACTGTAAGCCTGAGGGCGTAGTGAGCTACCCCCAAAATACCAATACCACACTGACAAAGCCATATCAGTAACAATCTATCAATCAGTCAGCATGCATACTGGCCATCGGCCTGACTGGACCGCCCTACTGGGCCTACAGTCTATCTGAATCTATCCCGCGCCTTTGGCATGACTTGTCCGCCTCGTGTGCCTGCAATATCCCCAGATCGCTCATAGGGTATGTTGGCCTTCAGCACAAAGCAAGACCGCCTTAACCCAACTAACAAGCAAATAACCATGTGCGCATAACTATCATATATTGTCATATACAAACATCAAACATATCTATCACACTGATCATCAATCATAGAATTCTCTCATAACTAGAGTACCGACCTAGCAGGTCACTAACATACTAATCCTTGCGGATCATAATAGCACAACATATTGTCTACCCTAATTTTGATCTAACAGATCATAAACACATGTAGCATATCATAACATCAACAACTAAAGGGCCGGCCTTGGTGCCATAGACCCTATCGATATAGAGAGGATAACTCACCTTGCAAATGTCGACTCGGAAGATACACTCCAACTCTCGGATCACGCGACACAGGCTCCACCACCTATGATCATAGTATAATATACTCATAAGTCCTTAGCCTTATAAGGTACTCCATAACCCACCAGTCAACCCCTAGTCAAAGACAAAATCCTCAGTCAAGGTCAATTGTCCATGTTGACCCCAACTCGTCGAGTACCCTCGGCTACTCGCCGAGTTCCTTGAAGCACAATCCAACTCGCCAAGTCATCGGGGTGACTCGTCGAGTTCCTTCAATTCTCATTCAAACTTTAAGGCCACCCGTCGAGTGCTATCCTTGCAACTCGACGGATACACACGCATACATATTCTAGAGAAAACTCATCCGACTCCCCGAGTTGTTCTTCAACTCGTCGAGTCTTATGTTAATCTTCATCGGACTCGCCTAGTAGTTTATCCAACTCGTCGAGTTCACGGCCGTCTTCATGTGACTCGCCGAGTCAACCTTGCGAATCGTCGAGTCTATTCAGTCCTCTTTCCATACAGACTTGTTTTGAGCCATGCAGCAGCTCCAAATTACAGATCCAAGCTTCTAGGGCATGCTTATCACGTAAAGTTGCAAACTTTACGTGCATGCATGGGTTTAAAGGCTCTAAATGCCAAATATAATCTCTTAATGGGGCTTCATGCCCAAGAGGGACCTCAATCACAACCAAAGCTATAACTTTATGCTTCTAGAATCCAAGGAGGGTCCACATCTGAAGTTACAACTTCATATCTAGCTCATAGCTCATCATACAAACTTGAAAATCCATAAAAAGCCCTAGAAACTCAACAAAAGGGAAAAAGGGAAGTAAGGTTGGCACTTTGATACCTCTAAAGGATGCTAGCTGATGTAAATCATGCTTCCCATGCCTTCCTTGCTTCAATTCCTTTGCACTCCTAGCTTTCTTACTCCAAGATTCTCTTTCTAAGCTTCAAACACCACAACAAGGCACCCACACACGTATAAGGACTCTCAGGACTCTCTAGAACTATAAAGAGGCCCAAGGTAGGCCGAGGTCCCTTTATATAGGGGTGGAAACCCCGGGATTTAGGGTTTCCTCTGCCAGCTCCTACTCGCTGAGTCCCAATATGGACTCGTCGAGTAGGTCACTTAACACGTGATCCCATCTCGCTGCTACTCGACGAGTAGGTCAACTAACTCGTCGAGTAGAGCTTAACCCAATAAATCATATTTAAGCAGTACCTAAGAATTGGGGGGGTTACACAACTCATAGTCAACAACTCATATCTCTTGGTTTGAAGACTTATATGATATTATCGTCTCATGATCACTCGAGATAAATTCCATGAAGTGATACAAGTGAGTGCGGGTTTAATCCAATACTTGGACCTTATGAGCACGCATGAATTATGCAGCAAACTTTGCTATCTCTGACACAATTCAAACAAATCTACAAGCCAAATTCATGAGAGTCTTGATTCCATGAGGATTCCTTCTTCTATTCGATATCTAATGAAGTGGTATTTTCTTTCGATGTGCCTGGATCTGCCGTGATCCCTTGGTTCCTTGGCTAAGGCAACTGCACTCTCACTGTCACAGAAAATCTCCATAGGCTCCTTTATAGTTGGTACAACTCGAAGGTCTCCAATGAAGTTCTCCAGCCATATTGCCTCTTTAGCCACCTCGCTTGCTGCTATGTACTCTAATTCGCAAGTTGAATCAGCTATTGTCTCTTGCTAGGAACTTTTCCATGTTACTGCTCCTCCATTCAGGGTAAAGACCCAGCCCGACTGAGAGCAGAAATTATCCCTTCCAGTCTGAAAGTTGGCGTCACTATACCCCACCACTCTAAAGTCATCACTCCTACCAAGGGTAAGGACCCCGTCGTTAGTCCTCCGCATGTACTTAAGAATGTTCTTCACCGCAGTCGAGTGAGCGTTGCCTGGATTCCCTTGATATCTGTTAACCATGCTCAAAGAAAAGTCCACATCAGGGTGAGTACAAGTCATATCATACATGATCGAGCCAACAACGGAAGCATATGGTATTTAACTCATCTCAGCCATCTCAACCTCTGTACTCGGACTCTGAGCTTTACTCATTTTGGCATTGCACTATATTCGTAAGTCAGAATGTAGGCTCATGTGTGCATGTGTGCATGCATTGTATGTGTATTGTTGTGTGAAGTTGTTTGGGGAACTCATTAACTAATGTGAAAATCACTGGACCAATCGAGACTGATAGCTTTCCGAATGCGAAGTTCTAAGTCGCAAGAGGTTCAACCAGTCAGTACTGGGAGTTCACTCCTGCCGACTTACCCTGTCTCAACCCCAATGACTGGTTAGTTCTTTACAGTATGCTACTGAAAGAAAAAGACAAGTACGGACCTGTCATGTCTCATCTCCAAATAATGATCAAATCCTACATTCAAGAGATTGGTGATATGGATGTAGAGATTGCAACGGTGTTGCGAAAGAAGCCTTCTGTTGTTCTTAAGGAATTTCCAAAAGATTTTGAGACGCTGAAGTTAGGGAATATCTACAACAAGGAATGGTATGTGGTGTATCAGGCTAGGGAACGAACCGGTGCTGACTATCACATAGGTTGTTTCTTTCTTTCCGAAAAACATTTGTACACTACTAAATTCATTGAGCATATATTGGATATGGTGAAGAGATTCAAGGGAAACAGCAAGGATGACGTCAAGTGCTTCTCTGATATGATCTTGTGGTACATGCAAGTTCGACAGGAAATTTTTGGCATCATTCCTAAAGTCTACGAAGTTTAGAAGTGAATTTAAGGCTAATAGTTATGTGCCTCAATTAACGCAAAGGGGGAGATTGTTGGGTCTTTGATGTTGTGTTATAGGGCCTTTTACTTAGTCATTTTGTATTATCAAGTTGGGCATGCCCACTCGTTATTTATTCTAGGGATAGATTATTAAAGATGCATGCATGCATCATATTTTAGTTAATTTTTATCTTTTACTTTGTAACCCTAATCATGCCTCTACAGTAGTAATTCTTCATAGAGTTCGCCTGAGGCGTGATGTTTAATCATTCGAATTTCTTGAATCGTTATTGTGTTCATTATTTATCTGTTCTTGAATCTAATCAATCATTAAGGATTTTAATCCTAACAAATTCTTATAGAATGATAGACTTTATATGTAGGATATGCAGGTAGAATGCAACTATGTATATGAGTATGGGTATTTCCATGGTTAGTGGATTATGTATCAAATTGACATGTATGATATTCTGGTAAAATTAAGCATTGTATATGCATGCTCATTTTTGTTAGTATCTTTTTTATTCTGTTAGAATTGTAACTATGTGTATAGTATGTTTACTTTATGTTAGTATATTTTTATTCTGTTAGAATAATGAATTAAATTGAAATATTCACAATTCTTGTAGAATGATAGACTTTATATGTAGGATATGCTGGTAGAATGCAACTATGTCTATGAATGTGAGTATTTCAATGGTTACTGGATTAGGTATCAAAGTGACAGGTATGATATTCTGGTAGAATTAAACATTTTATATGCATGCTCATTTTATGTTAGTATCTTTTTATTCTATTAGGATTACAATTATGTGTAAGTAAAACAAATTGTGATTCTTAATGAACAATCAAGGTAAATACTTTATTAAACGACATAACAAATAACATTTATGTGAACCGAACAAATTAAAATGAAATGTCATTTTATTAAATCCCATTAAAGTAACATACAAAAAAACTAATTATGGACGTTCTTTAAAGGATAATTTCTTTTGTTATGATGAACCATCTGTTCACATGTAGCACACTTTCTCTTAGGTTTTGAGCTTTCTTTCTCACGCATCTCTTTTCTAGATTTTAATCATTTCACACAAATGTCGGATCCTTTGTTATGAATATCTGAAGGATTCTGAATGTCACTATCATCAGGTACTACATCAGCAACTAACATGCCTAGAAGCTTGTTGAAATGTTCTGCTATGTTCGGTCTCTCATGATTTGGACAATCGTCTATAAATTTTTTATTCAACTTATTCTGCTCGTCATGGTATAACTTTAACTTAGTTGCATCATGAGTCAAAAATGACACACAGCGGTCAACAGTTCAAAAAATATCAATCGCAGTCATGTCAGAATTTGAAATGTACTTTTTAGGAATTTGTTTGATGCTATAAAACTTAAACACACAGAATATGTGTTTGCATAAGATCCTGACATGTTCAAAGTGCGTACAAGAACATTTGAATGAACCATCGTTGGTTGAGTGTGTAACCTGGAATATATAAGTTGATTAGTGAGATCGTTTAGGTTGTAAATATTTAGTGTTTAAAGTCAAATGATCAAATGATAACTAATGCGAAAAAATATACAGTGTATTTAGTATCCCTTGTAATTTTCATGAACAATGACATCTTTTGTATTCCTCATCTTTGTCATCAACAATGACATCATTTGTTTGCCTAGTGTTTATGTTGTTTTTTTATCTCCAAAACAATAATTATGTCAACACCATTCGAGGAATTCACATTCTTTTGGAAACAATTATCTTCAGAACTTGATATCTATTTATGAACCTGATAAAAAATCTTGTGTGTATATACCTTTGAAGCATGAGGTTCATTCGGAATACGGGTAATGAATTTAGGAAAAGTGGTGGTAGTGTTAAAATCATTGAGAATTTGATTATGTCTCTATCATTCCATGACTGAATCCAATGCCATCATAAACATGATATATTTAGAACCAGTTAGTTTGGTTGTTTGAAATGACCAATTCTGACTTTCGGACAGTGATGTAGTTCACATAAGACCAGACATTTGAATGTGCTTGAAAAATGCAGGGATCCAAAATCTTCACAGCCCATACATGGTTTTCATCCAATTTTTATCTGTAATTTTAAACTCCTCCAACATCATATGCCATACATTGTCGAAGTCATGTGGTTCCAACTTAGAATTCCAAATTATAGAGTGGAAACGCTTTCAAAATTTTTGATTGGTGGCTACATCTTCGATTAATAAAATATGTAGAATTTAAAATTTAATGAGGATGACTAAATAAAAAAACTAAAGCAATTGACGTTTGTATCAATAAATGTTTTGTATGAAGGAAAATACAATGTTAGTTTTCATTTAAGAGTCTGTGAGAATATGAGAAAATCATTTTAGAATCATAACAAAAAAATAAGGGTAATACTCTTTCTATGCATACCTTATTTGGCAACTTCTTTGTTATATGCCACATACATAACCTATGATGTGCCAACGAAAAAATGTTATCTATTGCTTTTTTCAAAGCTGGATCTTGCTTAGATATAACCAATTTAGGTTGTTTTCTAAAAGCTTTCAAGAAACCTCTAAGAAACCATTCATAAGAAACTCCATCTTCTTTACTTAAAAGTCCACCTCTAAATGTTACACATTTTTTTATGGCTATGAATGCAAGCGAACGTAACCAAAACCATATCATACGTATTTTAAAAAAACATATTAATTTACATAATTGAAGATAATGAAATATTTTTTGTAAAATTATTAAAGGTTTTAGAAATACTTATTCATGTTGCATCTGGCATCGAGTGATACAACGTCTCCGAAAGAATTGTAGTTATACTTTGTTGTTTCGTCAGCCCAGAATAGAGCATTCAATCTTTTCTTCAAGACTTTATAGTCAAAAGTAAATGTTGGGACATTTTTCTTCCTATCATTCATCTTGTCAATAAGGAATTTCTCGTCCCTTCCACATATGTAACAATTAAGATTCCTCCTAGCATTCTTGAAATCTGAAACCAATCCACCTTGAACCGAAGGATCTCCTTGAATAGCACTATACAGTCTATGTGCTATTACCGGACCAATATTTTGTTTTGAAAAATTATGAATAAAAATTTCCTGGGAATAATTAAGTTTTCTCTTTATATGAGATAAGTACATATTACCCTTGCTAAACAACTTGTGATTATGTTGCTCAACAAAATCACTCATGACATATTTAAGAGTACCGAGAATTATATCTAAAACAACTTTTTGTTTACAATCCCTCCTAAATAAGTCTTTCTTTCTTTGAGTCTTATTATGCTAAATGTCCAGAGTATCTACTTTACAAGTATTTGGATTACCTTCCCGATTGCATACCAGATGTCTATTTGTAATAATGTCATATTTTGTTTTTTTAACTCTTCCAAGCCTGACATCAAAACCAGATTCTAATACATAGTATCTATACATTGTTACTGCTTCACCATATTTTGATGTAACGTTTGGTTTGATATCGGTAGAAACAATCGGAGTCCAATACAAGGTGCCACAAGGAGAAACCTAATCATGTGTAACATGTGGTTGTCCTGTATATACATAAAAAATACATTATTAACAATTTGCGTATGAAATAAGCAAAAGAATGTTGAGGAATATAAAAAATGACAAAAATATTATTCTATAAGAATTTTATAAATATTATTTTGCAATAATTTCACTATTCTATAAGAATTTTATTATTCTGAATTAAATTTATTATTCTTGAATATTTTTGTTTGATGTTGTTACCTTCACCTAAATCAATATTAACCTTAGTATATTCATCTGATGAGTTTATAATACTATTGATCGATTAGATCTTATAACAGGAAAATCAAGAAAGTAATAACAGTAAGACAAAAACACAAGAACGGGTCTGAATGACTCGAATGATTCTATTAACTCAATCCTCAGCAGAGCTCGATGAAGAACTTCCGCTGTAGAGGATTCTAGGGTTACAAAAGATAAGAACGTGAACGTTATTAAAATCTCTATCCAATCTTTTCTTCTTGAATGCATGCAAGCATCTATAAATAATAAACCCTACAAAATAACTCACGGATGGACAGGCCCATATCGGAGACTAAACTGGACTAGCTAACGAGCCCAAGACGCAACACTAACTGGACCTAACAATCTCCCCCTTTGTGTCAATTAGAGCGAGACTATCACTTCTTCTTGTTGGGTCCAGCTGCCGGAACCTTCTTAGTGGTATCAAACAGACGAGGGATAAGAGCGACGATTGTCTGTCTGAAGCGAATGTACCACTGGATCATATCATCGAAGTACTTCTTGTCGTCAACTGAGTTTTGCTTGCAACGATGAATGATACCCAAAACATGTTCCAGACATGCAGTGGTATATAAATGTTTGTCTGCCAAAGCGAACAGGCGTTTTTGGCCTTCCTTTCTGGTAAACATAACAGAATTTCTTTTCGGGTCTATCTTCCCCATCTGCATCATATTCAGATCACTTGCAGAGCCAACAGGAGAAATAGTAGGTTTTTTCTTGAAGACACTAGCGATCTCCTGATCCATCTTGGCAACATCCATGATGTAGCAGATAAGCATCCTCTTGAAGTGGTCAATGATCGGACCATATTCTGCTTCATTTGTGAGAAGGATTTTGTGCAAAATTATCCAATCATGTGGATTCAAGTTGGGAAGATCGGCAAGCGAAATGGCATGTTCGGTCTTGGCAGAACCTCTTAGCACCTTGAACCGAACGTTCGTGAAGTTTCCTTCCCGATACGGTTTGAGGACCCGAACGTTGATAATCTTCTGAGCGCTCCATGTTTGATATTGTGGTTGGGCAGCTCTCAGATAGAACTCGACAAGATCCCTGTCAACCTTAGGATGAGGATGAGGGATATCTGCAACATTGTCAAAGGCATGGAAGATGAAGGCCTTTTGGGTCAGTGGCATGTCGAACTGAGAATCGACAGAATTGATACGATCAAGTGAGATCACGGGTTCGAGCCACAGGATGCTTGGGGTTTCAATTGCTTCTTTCAGCAACTTCTCAAGAGCCCAAGGAGGAAAAAGGGTTTTCCTACTCTCAAGAAGGTCGTGATCTTCTTTCATCTTTCTTTCAGCTTCCTCAACCTCTCTAGCAACCCGAGCGCTCATATCAGCGTCCTTATCTCGACCTTGTTTTTTCAAGAGATCAGCAATCGTCTCTTTGTCGTCGTCACTATCTTCAGCAATTTGTTTCCCTTTGTCTTTTACACCCGAACCTGAGGCTTGGCCTGTTGGAGGAGGTTCGGTTGTTTTTGTTGCTGTAGAAGTGGGAGGCGGTTGAGATACATTCTCTCCCCCTTGTTTCAGAATGGACACGAACTCAAGGAGCCCTTCAATTTTGCTTAGGAGAGAAAGAGTAGGAGCAAGCTTTTCGGTTAGAGTATGCTTCACTGAATAGTTTAATATTGGATCATGTGCTTCAAGGATGTTTGAAAGTGTTGTGTGGACATCCGAAACACACGATGAAATCACCTCTCTTTCAGATTGAACAGACTCAATCTCCTTTTGAGAATTGGAGAGTTAAAGATTCTTGACCTTAAGAGCAGTGGTCTTTCTAGCAAGAGCGTCCATGAGGGAGTTCTCGGCAGCTAGATCTTCTTGAAGCTTGGTGAGGCGCTCCTCAATGGTCGCCTTAAACGCGGAGTTGTCTTCGGTGAGAGTTTGACGAAGAGTGGTGAAGGATGCCAGTTCAGAGGCAACTGAGGTAGCCAGCTTGTTGAGAATGGGGTCAAGCTTTGTTTTAGTGGCTTCGGCAGTTTCCTGTAAAGACTGCAAAAGAGAGGAGGCATCAGTAAATAGTTTTTCGACTTTTTCGGTCGCAGCAGCACAGGCTTTGGTGGATGCGTCGATGGCGGCAGTAGCTGAGCTAACGGAGGCTTCATGAGCCTTAGTAAAAGCGTCAACTATCCTCTGAATAGCAACTTCAGAAATGGTAGACTTTGATGAAGAAGAAGAGGAAGCGATGAGAGAATCAATCTTCTCGTGAAGCTCCTTGAGATGCTTTTTGGTGACGGGGGCATCATCATCATCGTCACTTTGCACCTGGTACGGACTATAGTAGACCGAATCAAATGTCATGTCCTCCCCACCAAGAAAAGGTTCTTCATCCTCTGCGGACTGAGCAGGAGAGGAGGGTGGAAGTGAGGGTGGAGGCTCAGTAGTGGAAGTAGGTTCGGGTTGTGAAGTAGGTTCGGTAGCGGGAGTGGGTTCAGGTGCTTTAGTAGGAACCCCCGTATCAGATATGTTGGTTCTTACTTCAGCTGTTGTTGTGGTAGCTTCAGTGAAAATGGAAGGGGGTACAGGGATAGAGGTAGATGGGATTTGAGTGGTGGAGGTTATGGGGGGGAATGGAAATAGGAATGGTGACTGGTGGAGAAGAGATAGGTGAACTAGAAAAGTGTACTTCTGGGGTAGGCGATCGTGGAGGAGTGTTACCACGAGGAGACTCGTCAGAGTCTGAATTTTCTTCCTCAGATTCGCTTGAGGAGGAAGCTAATATCATCTTTCGCCTGGGTTGGGTTTTTCTCTTCTTCAGTGGGGGAGACTGAGCAGCCTTGGTAGGTTTTCGTTTCTTGGGAGAAGGGCCTTTCGCTCCCTTGCCAACCTGCTTGTCTTTTCTCTTTTCAGTCTTCTTTCCCCTTGGAGCAGGCTTATCAGCTTCGTGGATGGATTTGATCATCTCAGGAGTGAGCTCTCTAGGACCAGAGCGACGAAACTCCTTGTAGGTTCGGATGATACGGCTTTCAGCAGGAACGTCTCCAAACACTGACTCAGGAATGGAGCCAATAAAATGAAATTTTGATGCATCAGAGACTATGATCTTCGTGGTATGGAAAGTACCAATCGAAGAGAGTGGAGAATCAGCAACAATGGGGATGTGATACTTGTCCATCATCCATTTTGTGACCAACGTCCAGAATCGAGCGTAGGAAATCTCTCAGTGTCGAGATGTGGATGTAAGGCTCTGGATTAGTTGTTGCCATAACACCGACCCAAAATCCAGGTTGATACCGTTGTATACCCCATAAAGAATCATGATGAACAGACGACTCGCTCCGTCTGAACCGACACTGCATTCAGATAACCCTTTGAACAACACAGTAAATAACCCGTTCCACTGAGGAGGCAGGCACGATTTCTTGAACTTAGTGACCGTTGTCAGCACCTCCGTAAATCCCATATTATAGAACATAGAAAACAAGTGACCCACTGGAATGGATTCAGGGTTAACCCTAGATTAGTCGGGTTCAAACCCTAAAAGTGAGCAGAATCGCTGCTTAGAGATTGACGCCTTGTGATCAAGAACGTCGAAGAAGATCCTATCGATAGACTTATCGTAATGAGCAGTGGCGAAAATTTAGGATAAAAATTCCATTGGAACAGCTTCAACTTTGGTGACAGCAGGAGCAAGCGGCGAGTATTTGAGGCATTCGATGATCGGGAACATGAAGGCGTCGTAAACGTGTGGAGTAAGATCGATGATCAGACTCTGTTGAGGACGAATCGGCAGGATGTGGGAAGTGGCATGAACAGATGATGAATCTGCCATTGAAGTGAAGAAGTTGGGAGAGATGATGAACAGTAGAATTCGCAAAGCTTTTCTTGCTCTCTGAATTTTGGGTGCAGTAAAGAGGTAAATAATGATCAAAAGTTACCTTTTATACTGTGGCTAAAAGAGAGAGAAGAATCCGTTCGCAAATCTTCGAAGGAAATACGAAGGGTTTTCCGGAGGTGATTGATGTGTGACAGTTGGTGGCCCCGATGATTACACAGGAGAGAGAAGAACTGTCCCGATTCACGCGCCTTCCTATCAGGTGCCGTTTAAGAAAAAAAACGGTTCCACTTCGCACGCCTGTCGTTGAAGCGCCATTTGAAAATCAAATCGATTGGACTCCCGCCTGATTATCCCTTTAGAGTGGAATGCCATCTTAAATTAAAATGACCACGTGTAATAATGTGAGCCACACGTCTTTTATAACTTCAAATCCCATTGGAAAAAATGGCTTGTAACTAATGAAACCAGAATTTTGGAAAATCAAAAAGATTTTCGTGCTTAGTGTGTAAAAGAAAAGGAAATAAAGAAACACATATGAAGGAATTTGTGATGTCAGTAAAGATACGAAACAATGGATCCCGGGTACGAATCTCTTCCTTCAAAGTCAAGAGAGACTTTAAAGTGTTTGTGTGGTTTCCTGTTGAATAACGATCAGACACTTATTGAGAAGTGTTGAAAGGCTTCTTGTAATCAGGCTAATTTGGGTGGCTTTCGCTTCAGTTCAGAATTCCTGATCTTGATATAAGACAAAAATCGAACGAAGTACTTGTGAGACCAATGTAGTCTGTTGAACAAGTAGGTTTGAAATAATTTAAGTGGCAATGTCAAATAGTTTATGTAAAATCTCAAAAAAAAAATTAAAACTGGATTCCAAAGGAAGAAATGTTATGGGATTTAACAATTTCATAGGAATCACACAAAAGGAAATTAGAGATTTCACTTTCCATCCCTATCGATAAGTCCGTTAATTCGTTAGTGAAAGCTAGAGCAAAGTTGATTGTTCACCATCAATGCATAATAAGTATTGAATTGTAGGTTTCACTTAGCATGTAGTGGCACGAAGCTAAGATCATGAACACAGAAGTTGTGTAACCATAAACCTCAATGGTAATTTCTGAGAGTCTCAAGGGTTACGTTTATGAAGCGAATGAGATGGAGAAAAGTAGTGTAGATAGTGTAAAGAGACCAAAGTACCTCTGCTATTAAAATAAGGACCAAGCAGAAAACTCTTATCTCATGTGAGAAGAGAGTAAGGTAGCTCATGATTAGAATAAATATAAAAGCCTAATTGGGAAGACAAGGTTTGTATATACCAAGTCAGTAAGGCTATTATTCTTAATCGGGTGAGGATTTGGACACATACAACAACATGCTTCTAGGGACACTTAACTAATGAAAGAATTTTCACACAAACGGCCACACAAAAATATGAGATAAAAAAAATTTCATACAAAAAAAATGTTTTTAGAGTTTTTGGAATTTTTAATTTAAAGAGAGAAAAAAATGAGACAAAAAAAATTTGGAACCGAACCCGAGCGTTCGGTCTATTTCGGTTGCAAAAAAAATAAATTTGAGAAAGAAAAGAATTTTGAAATTAAAATAAAAAAACTTTGAAAATAAGAGAGATGAAATTTGAAAAAGATACAAAAGGTTTATAGCCAAAGAAACTACCTTTGAGTGATAGGCGAAGATAAGAGAATAGGACCAAACCCGAGCGTTCGGTTCATTTCGGCACACGCGTGAACCGAACCCGAGCGTTTGGTTCATTTCGCTTCCAACTTTTAGTTTTGAGAAGTAGTTTATGGTACTGACTCCGATTCCATCATTCCTAGCCCGTGTAGAATTTTATTGAAACTCGCTTCAGGAAGAGCTTTGGTGAAGATATCGGCCAGTTGATCAGTGGTTCGAACAAAGTGAATTTCGACATTTCCATCTTCCACATGATCCTTTATAAAGTGATACCTCAGTGCAATATGCCATGTCTTGGAGTGTTGCACTGGGTTAGGATAGATCCTAATTGCACTTTCTGAATCACAATATAGTGGGATCTTTTTCATATCGACTCCATAGTCCCGGAGCTGGCTTTGGATCCAAATTACTTGAGATGTACAGGAGGCAGCTGCGATGTACTCTGCTTCGGCTGTAGAGAGAGAAACACATGTCTGTTTCTTTGATTGCCAGCTAACCAGCTTCCCGTCTAGGAATTGGCAGCCTCCAGTGATGCTTTTCCTGTCTAAACCACATCCTCCAAGGTCTGCATCTGAGTAGGCTTGAACGAAGAAACCTGAGTTTGATGGATACCATAGACCGAGGGAGGTGGTTCGTTTCAGATACCGGAGTATGTTTTTCACTGCAAGCATATGTGGTTCACAAGGATTCGCCTGAAACCTAGCACAATAACATACAAAAAACATTATATCAGGCCTGCTAGCAGTAAGGTACATTAAGGACCCAATCATCTGGTGATATAGCGTAATATCGACTGCCGGTTTTTCCAAGGATGGTGTGAGCTTGGTGCCGAACGCCATTGGAACTTTGACCTTTGAGTCTCCCATCATGCCAAATTTAGCAAGAAGAGTCTTGGTGTATGCTTCCTGGTTGATAAAGATGCCTTCGGGTCCCTGTCTAATATTTAAACCAAGGAAAAAGTTAATCGGACCCATTGAGCTCATTTCAAATTTAGTCTCCATCAGCTTTCTGAATTCAGCTGTTAAGCTAGGATTCGTTGAGCCAAAGATGATATCATCAACATAGATTTGAACTATCATAAGGTGGTTACCTTCCTTCTAACGAAAGAAGGTTGGGTCAACCAAACCTTGTTTGAATTTTGACATCTTTAAGAACTTAGTTAGCGTTTCATACCATGCCTAGGTGCTTGTTTCAGACCGTAAACTACCTTGCCCAGAATATAACAGTGATTTGGGTATTTTTCATTGACAAAACCAGGAGGTTGCTCCAGGTAAACCGTTTCTTCAAGTTCTCCATTTAGAAAGGCGCATTTTATGTCCATTTGGTAGACCTCAAAGTTCTTGTGTGCAGCATAGGCCAGAAATATTCGAACAGATTCCAGCCTAGCTACCGGAGCAAAAGTTTCTTCGTAATCAATTCCTTCTTCCTGGCAGTATCCTTTCACCACGAGAAGAGCTTTATTTCGAATTACATTGCCTTCCTTGTCCATTTTGTTTTTGAAAACCCATTTGAGACCAACGACTGAGGCATCTATAGGAGTTGGAATGAGGCGCCATACCTTGTTTCTTTCAAACTCATTGAGTTCATCTTGCATGGCTTGGACCCAATCGGAATGATCAAGAGCTGTGTTGACAGTCTTAGGCTCAACTTTCGATACGAAAGAATTATACATGCATAACTCTACTTTGGAGAATAGAGATGATTGCTTTGCCTTCAGTTGAGATCGGGTCAGGACCTTTTCAGAGACATTACCCACTATCTGAGATATAGGATGATCTCTGGTCCATTTAACAAGAGGAGGGTAATTTGGATCATAGGATGGATCCAATTCAGCATTGACCATTTCTTCCAATTCAGATTGACAATCGTCATCGTAGAACATATCGGAGTTCTCCCCCTCGACTGATGAGCTTTCAGGTGTAGCTGGACTTTCTGGTGCTACAGGACTTTCGGGTGTTGTTGAGCTTTCGAGTGCTATAGGTCTTTCGGGTGCTGTTGAGCCTTCGGGTGCTATAGGTCTTTCGGGTGCTGTTGAGCTTTCGGGTGCTATAGGTCTTTTGGGTGTTGTTGAGCTTTCGGGTGCTACAGGAATAGAATTCTCCCCTCAAATTGTGAGCTCGGTTGTTTTGAAGAAAGTGGATTCTCCCCCTCAACTGAAGCGCCTTGCTGAGGAGGTTCGTTTGGAGCTTGTCCTCCTTTACTCATTCGTTGGGCGGCATCTTTGACAATTTGCTTCAGATGGTCGACTTTGTTGTCTGCTGCCTTGGCTTCTGAGAGAGTAGCTTTCTCAGGTTCATCGAATAACTCCACAAACTGATCGAACAGATTAGCAATCGAGGCTGTGACTTGACCTGTTTGAGAGAAAATCTCTCCAATTGCTTCTTCAGTAGCCTTTAGCTTCTTGACGTAGCTGTTATCGAAAGTCACATAATATGTTTCTTCAATTTTTCTGGAACGCTTATTTAAAACCCGGTATGCTTTTGAAGTAAGAGAGTATCCCAGAAAAATTCCTTCATCAGCTTTAATGTCAAACTTGTTACGATGTTCTTTAGAGTTGAAGATGAAGCATCGTGAGCCGAACACATGGAAGAATTTTACGTTCGGCTTCCTGTTATTGATGATCTCATAAGGAGTAAGAGAGAAACGTTTGTTGAGATAAGACTTGTTTTGCGTAAAACATGCTGCAGCAATAGCATCAGCCCAGAAATATAAAGGAAGAAAAGCGAAACTTAGCATAGTTCGGGCCGCCTCACACAAGGATCGGTTTCGTCTTTCGACAATTCCGTTCTGTTGAGGCGTGTAGGCGGGTGAGAAGTTGTGACTAGTTCCTTTTTCTGCCAAAAATTCTTCAAATTCTCTGTTCTTGAACTCCAGTCCATTGTCGCTCCTAATGTTGCGAACGACTTTTCTCAGTTGCACTTCAACCTGCTTGATGAACATCTTTAGCTTAGGAGTAGCCTCTGATTTGTGCTTCAGAAAGAACACCCATGTAAAACGAGAAAAATCATCAACGATAACAAGAACATACTTGCTACCGCCAATGCTTCCGATTGATGATGGACCACACAAGTCAATGTGAAGCAACTCAAGTGGTTCAACAACTTTTGTGTTTATAATAGAAGGGTGAATTTGACGACTTTGTTTCCCCATTTCACATGCAGCGCACAAGTGTTCTCGATCAAACATGAGCAAGGGAAGACCCCGAACATGACCTCCGGTGACAAGCTTGTTGATGTCTTTGAAGTTCAGATGTGGGAGCCTTCGGTGCCACAACCAGCTTTCGTCAGAATGAGCTTTCAACAAAAGACATATAGTTGGATTTCCTTTGATTGGTTTGAGATTGAGAGGAAACATTTCGCCTTTTCGATCAGATTTAAGAATGACCTTGTTGGATTTCTTCTCTATAATCTCTGAACCTTCATCGTCGAATGAAACCTTGAGACCGGTACCACCCACCAGTTGAGATACACTGATGAGATTGTGCTGCAACCCTTCAACGTACGCCACCTTTCTTATTGTAAAGTCTCCATTGGTTATCATCCCATAACCCTTTATCGTTCCATAAGAGTTGTTGCCGAACTTGAGATTCCCACTATTTTGAAGAGATCGAAACTCCCTTAGATCTTCCTTCCTTCCTGCCATGTGACGTGAGCAGCCACTGTCAATGTACCATTCTTCGTCAAACTGCTCGTCACTTATAACCTGCAAAAATTAAGCAGATTTAGGAACCCAAAGTTTCTTGGGTGCACGTGAGCCTTTCACAGGAACAGGAATAGTAAGAGAAACATCAACAAGATATGTTCTTTTTATTAATGTTGTTTCATCTTTCCTATTAATAGTGAAAACTTTGATTTTGTTAGGGTTAGTTACAGACGTTTTGGTTTCAGATTTTGGTGTTTGGGTATTAGTCTGCTTTCGGTCTTCCTAGACTGAGGAAATCTTCGATTTTCCTTTCAAGTTTGTTGATGATTTTGAATTTTGTGCAGGAACAGAATAGGATTCAGAAGAGAATTGAGAATGAGAAGAATTAGAATGGGTGAATTTAGACTGGGAGTTTTTCCTGACTTGAGGTTCTAAATGCCCCTTTTGTTTTTGGTCATTTGAGGGACCGAACCTGGACCTTCGGTAGCTTTTGCCTTCGTGACCGAACCTATCCTTTCGGTTCTGTTCCTCATGCGGCTCGAAAGTCTTTTTCTCTGACTTTGAATTTCTATCATGATAAGAGATATGAGTGTTTTGAGAGCGCCAAAACTGCTTTCGCTCTGAGAGATTCTTTTTGTATCTTAGGTTTCTTTGCTGCTTTTGATTTTTCACTTGTTTCGGCTGTCTGTGGATGTTAGCCTTTTGTTTCAGCTTCTTGTCAGCCGGTTCACTTTTCACAGATGATGTTTCGCTTGTGGAAGTGACTTCTTCTACAGGTATTTCTTTTGTGCCACTAGTGCTTGGCACGTCAAAGTTGTCAGGCTTATTTAGCGGCTCTGGTACATATCTTCCTTTTGTTTTCCAAGACGTTCGCTCTGACAAACCAACTGTCTCGTCAGCAGTATCTATAGGAGCAGACCAGAAGAACTCATCACAGCCATCTGCGTTATCTTCGTTCACTATGGCAGTGAGTTCAACTGTTTGATGCTCGGTTACTCCTGTGACTTTATACACCTGATTTGGAGTAGTTCTAACCTTTTGAAACACAAGAGCTTTTTCTTTGAGGGCTGGGGACTTATTCCTGGACAAACGAGCGAATTCCACAGAATTTTCAGAAATTAGGTTTTTGTGGTTTTCGGGATCGCTTTTGACAAACTCAGAACAGTCAACTTCAACCTCTACAGAAATTTCACTCATATCATCGTCTTCATTAAGTTCAGATGCATTTTCAACATCAATTTTATTTTCTAAACTTAAATTGGCACTCAATGAGTCGAATTTTTGTATGGTTTCGGTCCTTAGTTTCAGCTTATCATTTTCATCCAAAAGATTTTTCAGCATGTCCTTATGGTCTTTGGACTTTATAAAAGATTCTATTTTGTCCAGACCATACATATAAGTAGGATTCACATCATCAGACGATACAACACTTTCACAGTTGTATGCTTCAGCATCGATTTCATCCTCCTTAAACTCAAGGAAGGGTAAAATCATGCGATGTATTTTCTGCCCTATTTCACAATTCAGATGCAGTTGAGTAATGTTAGCATAAAGTCTTTTAGCAATCAAACAAAAAACATTTCTTTTTTTTAAAAGTTTCAAATTGTCTCTTTGCAAATAAATGTTTTCATCCTTAGACTTAATCAGCTCCAACTCCAACTGCTCAATCCACATCCTTCGCTCCTCGCTCTTGGATGACACCCTGCTTATTTGGTCAGTTAGGTTAGAATTGGTGACCTGTGTTTGAGTTAAACAACTATCCAGATTTGAGATTCTTGAATTTAAGTTATTTAATTCCTTTTCATATGATTTCTGTGGAATTTTGAATGAAATAAAAAGAGATTGTACCTTCTTGATCAATTCATCAAGTTCATTGATCTGCACACTGAGAGGTTTTGCTGTGAAGCATAAGTCCTCTCGCTCCTTGGTGTCCTCATTTCCACCATCTGTATTGTATCCTCTCATGTGAGATACGTCAGTCACCATCAGACAATTTCCACTGCTTTCACCACCTCTTGCGACATACGCCTTTCCATGCGAATGCTTTCTCACCTCATCATCTTCTGAGTCGGTCGACCACACCTGTACGCCACCGAACTCGTCATCCTCTGCCAAACCCTGTACAATAAGAGCATTCATAGAAGGATTAGTAGCAGCTTTCTTTCTCTTAATCTCTTCTAGCTTTTTCATCAGGATTGCCTCTTCATCTTTCTCCTCATCTTTCTCTGCCATTTTCTTCAGAACACAATCTTTGGCATAATGATTCTTTCCTCCACAGTAATAGCAGCTAACACCAGAATCTCCTTCAACCTTTGCCTCTTTCTTTGGTTCCTCAGTCTTCGGCTCCTCCCTTACTTTTTGTCAACTGTAGCTTCTGCCAATTTCGGTTCTTATTGGTAGGAAACCTCTTCTTGATGAACCTTTTTGGATTAGACACCATCATAGCATAATCTTCCGAAGTTAGATCGTAGTCCTCTAGATTCAGATCTTCATCTTCTACTACATTCTTTCTTTTAGACAGAAGGGCCAAGGACCCCAAATTTGAGACCACACTCTTCTCTTGCATCACTATCTTTTCTTGGGATTTCAGAATTCCCACCAGTTTCGCCAGCGAATATGACTTGAACTGCTCGTGAGCTTTAACTGTAGACACAACAGCTCTCCATTCGGATCTTAAGTCATTCAGAAAGGTGACCTTCTGTTCAATCAGCTTCCTTTCGATATCATGTTTGATCATCTTGTTGAGAAGATGATTGAAGCGATCAAACATCTGTGTAACAGACTCATCGGAGTTTTGCTTGCACTCACCAAACTCAGACAAAAGCAAGGTCTGAATTGAGTGTTCCAAATCTTCATCTGTAGAATACATCTCTCGCAGCCGATCCCAGATTTCTTTAGCTGTACTGTAGGAAATCACCAACATGAACGTGTCAGACTGAAGAGCGAATCGGATCAGTCTCAATGCTTTGATGTTGCACTGAAACTTCTCCTTTTCGTCTTGAGCAACGTCTTTCACATCTTTTAACAGATCATTATACTCTTTCTGAGTTTTAACGATTCTGGATGTTCCTGAATGAGCAAATGGTCCAGACACAATAGCTTCCCATATGAGATACCCATTATCTTCAGATCCAATGACATAGTCTTCAAAATGATGCGCCCATACCTCGTAATCTTGAGTGTAAAGAATTGGAATCTTTGTTGTTGATCCAATACTGTTTGAGATGTTGATAGGATTAGATTGAGAATCGTCCATGCTTGATCGTTTAACCTGTTGCAAGATGAGACTTGTAATATATAATATTAGGGAAAAATGAATAAATAATGAGATATGTCAATCACTTCTTTCACAGAAGAGATGTGTATGAATTACACAGCCTCCTGCTCTGATACCAATTGATGAGTTTATAATACTCTTGATCGGTTAGATCTTATAACAGGCAAATCAAGAAAGTAATAACAGTAAGACAAAAACACTAGAAGGGATCTGAATGAGTCGAATGATTCTATTAACTCAATCCTCAGCAGAGCTCGATGAAGAACTTCCACTGTAGAGGATTCTAGGGTTACACAAGATAAGAATGTGAACGCTATTAAAATCTCTATCCAATCTTTTCTTCTTGAATGCATGCAAGCATCTATAAATAATAAACCCTACAAAATAACTCACGGATGGATAGGCCCATACCGGAGACTAAACTGTACTAGCTAACGAGCCCAAGACGCAACACTAACTGGACCTAACATCATCAATGAACTTAATTTCGTCTTCTGCATGTTCTACATCCTCTGTATGTTCATTAATGAAATATTAACATATAATATTAAACATGTTTGTTACAAGATACAATCTGAAAGACAACGAAATTTTAAACAAAAATTCAAAAACTCAACTACATTAGGATTACTGCTTTCTCCTATTTGAAATCCGCCATTATATAGTGTATCATTATCAGGAAAATTGAAATCTTCAAGTTCATCTTCGTCATCACTAGCGAAACAATGTTCCTCACAAATATGATTATTAACATCTGATACTTGATCATCCATACCTATGAAATTTCGACAGTGTATTTATATGCTTTGGAAGTTTAATATAATAAAATATTATAAACTGAAATAGAAAAGAAATAAGGATGAAAACGGATTATATGCAACTTAAAAAGCGTGATATTTGGGATCATTGATAAAAAAAATGATTTCTATTTGATTCTTTTTTTAAAGCATGCTAAAGATAAAAATATTCATATTCCAAATATAAAACCTTTCAACATTACATTAAATTAAGACAAAATTACAAAAATGGTCAATGTGGTTTGCCAAAAGTAACAAACTTAGTTCCTATCTATTTATTTATGCGTTTGACCCTTGTGGTTTGTAAAAGTTGTTGGATTAGTGTCTAACTCCATAACTATATTTGTAATGTACATGACCCGGTTGTGCATGGTCCTTTTGGGTTGCCTTCACCAACGCAACTTGGCTGGATGAATAATAGAGAAAGAGGTTATTATGGTTTATTAATATATTATAAGAATAATATATTAAAAGAGAAATCATATTTTTTTAATTAACATTGGTCAAGAATTAATTTTATGATCAAAAGAAGTTAATTAAACTAGGGGGACTGAATTGTAATTATGTGATAGTTACAAGATTGGGCAATGAAACCCTAAATGATAGGGTTGACGAATTCTAAGGATAAGGCCTTAAGAATTTGTCCGTAATGGGGATTCTAGATTTATCTTATGGGATGCTTTGTGGCTAAGTAACCAGATAAGGATAATGACTCAAACCCTAATTCCTACACCTATATAAGGACCCCTTGGGCATGAGAATTCGGCTACACCTAACCCTAAAAGTCTTGGAGCCGGATTTTTCCCTCTGACCTCTCCCTTCTCTCTCTCTTGCTTCATCTAATTGCTTTTGGTGTTTGTGATTCATTAGAGGTACAAACATTTGAGGTGCTAAGGTTCTCAAAGCTTCAAGATCTACAATCAACAATCAAGGTATTCATCTAACTTGTTTATTTGATATTCAATTAGATTTTGTTGTATGCTAGAATAGGGTTTTTCAAGTATTGGACAATATGCATGAATCATTAGAAAAACTAGATCCAAGCATTAAGGTTTCATGATCACCATAGGATTGTTGTAATGCACATAACCAATCAGTGGTATCAGAGCTTAGATTGTTTATTCTAATGTATTTGATGCAAAGTTTATTGTTTAAATCTGCAAAATTCGTTTTTCTGTTTTGACTGAACTCACAACGTGACCATAGGGGCTCACGACGTGAGTACAACAGTTTGCTGGATTACCAATTTTCTGCCTTGATTTGCTTTGGATAATTACCATAAATTAATTTTTCAAATTAAAAATCAGATTTTTTATTTTGGTGATTGATATCCAAATCAAATTAATGGATAATTGTCAATTTAAGATAATTACTAGCTTTATAAGATTAAGATTAATCATTTGTAAATTGAATTGAATTATCTTGTATGGAAAAGATTAAATTATGTGATAAATATTGATAATGTGATTATCTAATAATTTTCGAATTTAATCTAGTGATGTTTTGAAAAGTTTCAAAACTTGCCCTCAAGTTTTGGAATTTAATTTTTAGATTAAAAGTTTAAGTTTGAAATTATTAAATTCCAAACCCTAGAAGTTTACAAGTTTAAAATTCACCCTATACTATTATAATATTATAAGAATCTTATATATGTATAACTTAAATGCTAATCTTACCATTAGTAGGCCTCATTCACGAAGCCGATCTATAAGGGGGTATAGGGTTATGGCCTATAAAATGGTCGTTTAATGGGTGTCCACTCTCACCCACCGCTTCATTGATTGGTGGAGGGTCGTTAGCCGAACGGGTAGGATAGGGTAACCCTTTCCTCATTAAAAGTATAATGAATTTGTAAAGTAACTAAATGTTTTTTACAAAATTCTCAATCTTAGTTACTTTAGGCAAAAGTGAACTCATGCAATTCTATGAAATTACACTTTGTACCCTTGCTATGACGTTAGTGGAGCGTATGTGGTTAACCGGCACACTAATTAGGCTCTAAGCAAAGGTAGCAAAGGGTGACTCGATGTTTTTCATTGTTCGATGGAGCATGTGTGGTTACCCGACACATCAAATAGGTGACTGTAACATTGAGGGAAGCATGTACATTTGCATAGTTATTCACACCAACTTTGTGATCCTCGTCATCCCAGTCACAAACTTAAGTGACATATCAAGATTTAAACATGCCATTGAAAATTTCAATGAATCTCAAAAGATCTAGGAGTTTTCAATACATTTAAAACTTGGATTTAATTTGTTTTTCATGGTGGAAATTAGTGAAACGTCATTCACTTACCTTCAAACTATTTGTTGTTTAGATTACGACATCGCTCTTCTAAATTGCAAATAATGTTGTTTGATCCTAGCCCAAAATTTTCATTTGGGTGTTTAATTGGGGATTCTTATCAAATCAAATTTTGTATCTTTTCCTTTTCAAATGTCGAACTTGAACAACAATGCTTCTGGCTCAAACGCCTACGACTCGTTCTCACTCATGAACTTGTGTGGGACGGTGATCTTCGACGAAAACAATTTTAACGATTGGATCTGCAAAATAAGGATGGTCACCCGCTACGAGGACAAAGAATATGTCCTCGACAAGGAGCCAAATAGGTGGACATGAACACTGCCACTCCTGAAGAGATCGCTGCCTTCGAGGCCCATGAGCGTGATGCCACAAAAGTCAATTGCATCATGCTAGCGACAATGACTGCAACTCCAAAAGTTCGACGAGGACTTCGATCCCTACAAAATGCATCGGGACTTAGTGGAAAGGTATCACCAAAGTGCGAGGAAGGAAAGATATGACATCATCACTTCGATGATCACAACCAAGATGAGAGACGGAGATTTTGTCACTACTCATCTACAGAAGATACAGAGGTATGTTGACCGCCTGCTGAAGTTAAATGATAACTTCGATGAAGAATTGGCGATTGACGTCATTCTTCATTAACTTCCACTCTGCTTCAACCAGTTTTGCATGACCTACCACATGAACAAAAAGGAGGTCACGTTGAACAAACTGCAAGTTCTATTGAGGACTGTCGAGAGTAACCTCAAGGTTAAATATGTTGCACAAACTCCTACACCTGCTGTTGCCCCAAGCTTGGCTATTGGGCAAGGAAAGGGTAAGAAGAGGAAGGCTCCCTCAAGGACCACCATAAGGGAAAGGGCCACGGTGGAACCTCTTCTAGTGGAACCAAGGCTTGTTCTGCTAAACCCAACTCCAACCCCAAGGAGGCAGAGTGAAACTACTGCCATGAAATATGGAATTGGAAACGAAGTTGCCCGAAATATCTGCAAGACATCAAGGATGGAAAGATCAAGACGTCCTATGCAGGTATTTACACTACTAAATCTAATGGTTCATCACATGCTATTTCTTGGGTTCTTGATACAGGATGTGGTTTTCACATTTGTTCTGATTTGCAGGGCCTATGAAGAAATAGGGATGTGGAGAATAGGAAGATAAAGTTGATCATGGGGAACAGAATATCATCGCATGTCATCAAGATTGGAGTTTACTCTTTAGTGCTTAGTAATAGATTAGGATTAGATTTAAATAATTATTGCTCTTCGCCCAATATGGCAAGAAACACCATTTCTTTTCATGGTTTGTATAGACCAGGTTTTAGATATTCATTTGACAATGAAAAGGGTTCTATTAATGCTTATCTTAATGGTATTTTCTATTTTGAAGCATTGCCATGTAATGGAATATATGAAGCTATGATGGTTGTAAACAATTTAGGAAATGATGTGTTGTGTATTGATTCTTCCAATGGTTTGGACAATGCATGCTTGTGGCATTGTCGTCTTGGACATGTCAACAAGAATCGTATAGCCTAACTCCAAAAGGATGGAGTATTGGATTCATTTGACCTTAGGTACGATGATGTGTGCGAGTCTTGTTTTCTTGGAAAGATGACCAAGTTACCCTTCACTGGTTCTTGTGAAAGGGGTAAAGGTTTATTGGATCTCATACACACCGATGTGTGTGGGCCTTTTAGATCCACCACAAGGTATGCGAACCGCTTCTATGTGACTTTCACTGATGATTATAGCAGATATGGGTATATCTACTTAATCAAGCATAAGTCAGAAACCTTTGAAAAGTTCAAAGAGTTTAAACAAGAAATGGAGAATCAGTTAGGCAGGAAAATCAAGATGCTTCGATCCAATCGAGGTTTAGAGTACCTTAGTCTTGAATTCCACGACTACCTTAAGGAATGCAGAATTGTTTCGAAATTGATGCCACCTAGGACACTGCAGTTGAATGGTGTGGCTGAGAGGCGTAATCGAACCTTGATATACATGGTTCATTCCATGATGAGTCGTGCTTCACTACCTATCTCATTTTGGGGGTATGCCTTGGAGACTGCCACCCATATCCTTAAGTTAGTCCATACAAATAAGTTTGCAAAAACACCTCACGAGATGTGGACAGGAAAGCTCCCTCATTGGCACAAATCAAGGTTTGGGGTTCTGAGGATTTCATAAGACGAGAGACTCCTTAAAAACTCGAACCTCGTAGTGAGCGGTGTATTTTCATTGGCTACATATAGAAGTATTTTGGATATCACTTCTATAGAACGAGTGACAATGTTGTCTTTGTTGCAAGGAGAGGGGTTTTCGAGAACGAGAACTTATAGGCCATAGAGACAGTGGAAGACAAATCGATATTGAAGAGATTCAAGAGTTGAGTGACGGAGGAACCTCTAACGCTGGTGCTCAACCCGAGGAGGAAATTTCGGTTGAACCGATTGACGAATCCTTACCTCTAAGATGTTCCAGTAGAGTTAGTGTTCCTCTTGTGTTATATGGTTTTCATATGGAGAGTGAGGGCGATACATTTATTAGTGATAGTACACTAATAAATTTGGATGAACCTAATAGCTACAAGTAAACCATGGCAGGCCCAGAGTCTGCAAAATGGAAAGAGGCTATGGACAACGAGATTCAGTTCATGTATGACAACCAAGTTTGGAATTTGGTTGACAATGTGCCAGGTCGTAAGACGGTCGGGTGCAAATGGATCTTCAAAAAAAAGACCGACATGGATAAAAAGGTACGCACCTCTAAGGCGCGGTTGGTTGCGAATGGTTTCACTCAAACTCCCAGAGTTGACTATGATGAGACGTTCTCACCAGTTGCGAAGATAAAGTCCATTAGGGTGATGTTAGCCATTGCTGCATTTCATGACTATGAGATATGGCAAATGGATGTCAAAACCGCTTTCCTTAGTGGGAAGTTGGCTAAGGATGTTTACATGAATAAGCCAAAAGGGTTTTGTAGATGCGAAGAACCGCAATAGAGTGTGTAAGCTTGAGAAATCCATTTATGGATTGAAACAAGCATCTCGTAGATGGAATCTTTGTTTCGATGAGAAAGTCAAAGAGTTTGGTTTTCTACGAAGCGAGGAAGAATCATGTGTATATGTCAAAGCAGTGGGAGTATAGTTAGCTTTCTTGTATTGTATGTCGATTACATACTACTCATAGGAAACGACATCGCGACACTGCATGAAGTCAAGTCCTGGCTTGGGAAGTGTTTCGCTATGAAGGACCTCGGAGAGGCTACCTATATTTTGGGAATAAGGATAGTGAGAAATAGAAGTAAAAGACTAATAGGACGTAGTAAGAATACTTATTTGGACAAGGTACTAAAACGTTTTAGTACGGAGATTTCCAAGAAAGGGGAGTTACCAATCCAAAGTAATGCCAAGTTGAGTAAGACTCATAGTCCGAGTACCGAAGTCTAGATAGCAGAGATGAGCCGAGTACCTTATGCTTCTGCATTTGGCTCGATCATGTATACTATGACTTGTACTCGCCCTGATGTAGCCTTCGCTTTGAGCATCGTCAGTAGATATCAAGGAAACCCTGGCAAAGCACATTGGAACGCAGTCAAGAAATGGTTTCGAGTCCTTGGTGGGAGTTATGACTTAAGGGTGCGAGGGTATAGTGACACCAGTTGTTAGACCGAAAGGGACAACTACCTTTCACATTCGGGCTGGGTCTTTACCCTAAATGAAGGAGCAGTGACTTGGATAAGTTCCAAGATGGAAACCGTAGGCGATTCAACGTGCGAATCAGAGTATATAGCGGCGAGTGAAGCGTCAAAGGAGGCGATATGGTTAAAGAACTTCATCGGAGACCTTGGAGTTGTGCCAACCATAAAGGAGCCTATGGAAATTTTCTGTGATAATGAAGGAGCGGTTGCCTTGACCAAGGAACCGAGGGATCATCGCAGATCTCGACATATCGAAAGGAAATATCATTTTATTCGATATTGGGTGGAAGAAGGACTCCCCGTAGTGAACAGGGTATTGTTGGAGGATAACCCAGCAGATCCCCTTATGAAGGGACTAGATAGGGTTAAGCACTTGCAGCATACCAGGAGCATTGGGCTGAAGGACGATATTAGTTTAGATTAGATAACTTCGAAACATGTAATAGATAAATTTAGTTGACATTTAATGATTAAATAAAGGAGTATTATTTATAAGTAAAGTTACTGTCTTATGTTGATGATTTACCTATTGTTTCATTTTGCATGTTTTGACTTCCTGAATAATAAAATTATTCGTACTTTCCACAGTCACTCATACTTTGGGAGTAGGTATGAAAGAAGATTCTCATGAATTGGTTTGTAGATTGTCTAAAGTGTATTAAACATAGCAAAGGTTTGCTGCAATGTTCATGAGTGCTTATGAATACATTTCAGCATTGGATTAGACCCGCGCTTGCTGGTATCACTTCATGGGATTTATCACGAGTGATTGCAAGACGATAATATCATATGGTCTTAAAACCTAGATATATGGTTTATTATTTGCAAGTTGGTTGTGCATTGATAATGCATAAACGCATCAGTAACTTGATGTTATAAAACGCATTGTTGTGTATGATTTGATGAGTGAATGGTAAATGCATATAAGTCGAAGTTTATCTGTTCCTTTTATCCTAAGAGGGTAAAAAGCGATGTCGGGCCCCTTGATGATTTGGTTTGATTTATGTGCTGGGCCCGGTCAGGACTGAATTGATGTGTTCAATTAATTTCTATGTCAGACGAATCAGAGATTGAGAAACTAACTGTTGGACAATAAGTATGAATATGTTGGATGTAATTGTCCGCACAATATCTAGAACACAGGACTGTACGGTCCCTTATCTAAAGGACAGGTTATTGATAAGATCAAGAGTTTTGAGAACTGCGATTTCTAATCGGATCCATAAGTTGCATTTACGTTTTTAGTTATTAGACTTATCCAAGTGGGAGACTGTTGGTTTAGTGTCTAAGTCCATAATTATATTTGGTATGTACTTGACCCGGTTGTGCATGGTCCTTCTGGGTTGCCTTCACCAAAGCAACTTGACTGGATGAATAATAAAGAAAGAGGTTATTATGGTTTATTAATATATTATAAGAATAATATATTAAAAGAGAAATCATATTTTTTTAATTAACATTGGTCAAGAATTAATTTTGTGATCAAAAGAAGTTAACTAAACTAGGGGGACTGAATTGTAGTTATGTGATAGTTATTATTGGATAAGGTGTCTAAGTCCATAACTATTTCTGGTATGTACTTAACCCCACCCGGCATTGTCCATTTGGGGTGCATGGCACCATGCAATTGGATAAACTACAATGAGAGAATTAACACTTATGGTTTATTAATATATTATAAGTTCTAATATATTAATAATATTATTTAATTAGTTTGATCAAGAATTAAATAAGTGATCAAAAGGTAACTAATTAAATATATGGGTAGATTATGTAAATCTTCCATATCTTATATAGTGGGCTAAGAGGCTCCATTGATTATCAAGTTAGGTTCCACCCATACGATGCTCCAAGGAGTTAACCCATGGATCTTCAAATGAAGAGTCATGTTACATTAGGGTTTACCTAATGCAACACACTATATAAACAAAGGTGTTCTCCCCAAAATCGGTTTCACTAAGAAACAAGAGGGCTAGAGTCGATTTTTGCAAATGTAAGATTCTCTTAAAGTTTACTCCTTTGCATTTGGTGTTGTGTGAAGCATTTGAGGCATCACACTTGGGGTGCTAGGCTCACAAGGTTTCAAGGATCATAATCAACAACAAGGTAAGTTATTCTATCTTTCATTCAAGTTAAAAATGTTCCCCGTATATGCTAGATAGGAATATAACCTTGGAATTCAACTTTGCATGATAATTAGACAAACATAGATCCAAGGTTATTAGGGTTGCATGTACACTTAGGAAGTGTTAGAATGCTCAAAACCCATCAGTGGTATCAGAGACTAGGCTTGTTTGTTGATTTTTTGTGCAAACTGTTTGAAAAAATTATTTTTCTGTTTTCTACTCATATAAACTCGCGGAGTCCTTGGGGGGACTCGACGAGTCGATGAACAAATGCAAGCTACTCATCGAGTTTGTTCTTGCACTCGACGAGTAGAGGCTGCAGTGTTCAGAATTTCGACATTTGTTGTTGGAAATGGACTAGAAACATTACCCTAAACTGTTTTGGTGTTTTAAAACTTGTTTTAGATGGTGTAATGTTTATGCTAATCCATTTACAATGGCAATTATCAAAATTACAAGTTTTTAAAGTGTAATTTTTGATTCTTGAAAGTGTTCATATTCATGTTCTTGAACTTTTGAATGTTAGATGATCATAGGAATTGTTTGTAATCTTCATGCTAGTTTAATTCATGATCATAATGTGTTTTAATGGAGTCCATAACTTGTCCTCAAGTTATGGAAAACCAAAAGTCTCACTTTTATTAAAGCCATTAAAAGAACACAAGAGTTATAAAAATGAAGAGTCTTCATTTTTATTACTCAATTAATTCATAAGTTAAAAGAAATGAAAAGTTTTGGAAGTTTCCAAAACTTGCCCTCAAGTTTTGGAACATTCCAACCCTTAGAATTTTAAAAAGTTAAAATTCAACCCTTATACTTTATAATATTATAAGTTAATAATATATATATATATATATATATATATATATATATATATATATATATATATATATATTTATATATATGTATATATATATATATATGTATAAGATCAAGTCGTCTTACCGCTAGTACGCCTCGTTCACGAAGCCGATCTATAAGGGGGGTATAAGGTTGTTGCCTATAAAATGACAACTTAATGGGTGTCCACTCTCACCCACCGCTTCCTTGATCGGTGGAGGGTCGTTAGCCTAACGGGTAGGACAAGGAGTTATAAATTCTCATTAAAAGTATGATGAATAGTATAAAGTAGCTAAATGCTTTTATTAGATTCCCAATCTTAGTTACTTTAGGAAAAATGTGAATAAGGTGCTAATCCATGAAATTACGCTTTACACTTTGTTTAAGTCGTTGGTGGAGCGTGTGTGGTTAACCGGCACACTAACTTGAACTTAACAAGGAAGGTAAAGGGTGACTTAAGGTTTATCATAGTATCGGTGGAGCGTGTGTGGTTTACCGTCACATCGATTGAGTGATAAACTTTAAGGGTACTAAGTGATTTGCATGGTTACTTCACACCTCGTTTTGTGATCCTCGGTATCCTAGTCACAAAACATGGAGGGCACACTCGAGATTGAAACATGCCTTTGAAAAGTTCATTGAATCTCAAAAGAATCTAGGAATTTCTGAGAACCAATTAAAAAAACCTAATATATGTATTTCATTTTTCATTGTGGAAATGGTGAATCGTCATTCACCTACCTTTAAAATATGTTATAGCTTGGATTATGACATACCTCTTCTAAGTTATAATATATTGTGATTGGATCCTAGCCTTAATATTACATTTGGGTGTTTTATTAAGGACTCTCTTAATGTCTAAACTAATCTTATTCTCTTTTTTCAGATGTCTTCAAACAATGTTGCTTCTGGCTCTAATCCTAATGGCTCATTTACCCTTATGAACTTGTGTGGGAAGGTCACTTTTGATGGATCCAACATCAATGAATGGATCAGAAACATCAGGATGATTACCCGCTACGAGGACAAAGAATATGTCCTTGATAAGGAGCTTAAGGAGATTGATCAGACCACTGCAACTCCCTAGGAGATCGCTGTCTTCCGGGCATATGAAAAGGATGCTACAAAAGTGTCATGCATCATGTTGGCCACCATGATAGTGGAACTCCAAAAGTCCTATGAGGACTTCTACCCTTTTGAAATGCACCAAGATTTGATGGAAAGATACCATCAAAGTGCACGACAAGAGAGGTATGAAATAATCTGCTCCATCATAACAACCATGATGAAGGACGAGGAATATGTCACGAGCCACATGCAGAAAATGAAAAGGTATGTGGATCGGTTGCTGAAGCTTAATGTGAACTTCCCTAAGGAGCTTGCAATAGATATCATTTTTCACTCCTTACCATCGTGCTATGATCAATTCTACATGACATATCACGTGAATAAGGAAGAGGTCACAGTCAACAAACTTCAGGGACTCCACAAGAATGCCGAAACAGGTCTTAAGGGTAAGTCGATTGTTAACACTCTTACTCCAAGCTCCGCCTCGATATTGGCAATCGGGAAAGGTCGAGGGAAGAAGAGGAAGAGCTCTTCGAAGGTTACCAAGGCTAGGACCCTTGATGGCACTTCTTCAAGTGGAACCAAGAAAGGTTTCGTCACTCCTTCTTCTGACCCAAAAGAGGTTGAATGCTTCTATTGCCATGAAAAGTCACATTGGAAGCGGAACTGCCCAAAGTACCAGCAAGATGTGAAGGATGGAAAAGTTAAACCCAACCATGCAGGTATTTACACTATATTATCTAATAACTCACCCCATTCTAACTCTTGGGTCCTTGATACCGGTTGTTGTATTCATATATGTTCTTATTTGCAGGGACTAACAAGAAGTGAGAATGTGGAGCACGAAAGAATAAACTTAATCATGGGGAATAGAAAAGCTTTACCGGTCACCAAGGTTGGAGTTTATAATTTATCGCTAAGTAGTGGGTTTAGTTTAGATTTGAATAAATGTTGTTACTCGCCAGAAATGGAAAGAAATATTATTTCCTTTCATGCACTGTATAAACAAGGTTTTACCTTTTCATTTGATAGTGAAGTTGGTTCGATTAATGCTTTCTTTAATAATGTTCTTTATTTTAAAGCATTACCTTGTGATGGTGTGTATGAAACTATATATGTGGTTGATAACTTAGGAAATAATGTATTGCGTATTGATTCTGTTAATGATAATAACCTGGATAAAGCATCATTATGTCATTGTCTTCTTGTACATATAAGCAAGAAACGCATAGGCCAACTCCAAAAGGATGGAGTCTTGGAGTCATTTGACCTAAAGTCAAATGATAGTTGCGAATCATGCTTACTTGGAAAAATAACAAAGTCACCCTTCACAGGTTCTTGTGAGAGGGGTGAAGGTTTTTTGGATCTTATACACACGGATGTGAGTGGGCTCTTCAAACATGCCACAAGGGATGCTAATCGTTATTATTTGACTTTTACTGATGATTCCAGTAGATATGGATATGTCTACTTAATCAAGCATAAGTCAGAGACTTTTGAGAGGTTTAAAGAGTTTAAACAGGAAGTCAACAATGAATTGGGCAGGAACATTAAGATGCTTCGATCCGATCGACGTGGTGGGTATCTTAGTTTCAGAGTTCCTCGACTATCTTAGGGAATGTGGGATTATCTCACAATTGAAACCTCCCAGGACACCGCAGTTGAATGGTGTAGTTGATAGGCGTAATCGAACTTTGTTGGATATGGTTCGTTCCATGATGAGTCGAGCTTCGCTACCAATCTCATTTTGGGGGTATGCCTTAGAGACTTCTGCCCATATCCTTAATCTAGTCCCTACAAAGAAAGTTGCCAAAACTCCTCATGAGACGTGGACTGGTAAAGTACACAAACTAGACCACATCAAGATTTAGGGTTGCGAGGCTTTCGTGAGACGCGAGACTCATGATAAGCTCGAACGTCGAAGCGAGAGGTGTATTTTCATCGGCTACCCACAGCAATCCTTTGGTTACCTCTTTAACAGACCTAGTGAAAATGTGGTCTTTGTAGTTAGGAGGGCTTGAGAGAGAGAGAGAGAGAGAGAGAGAGTTCATAAGCCAAGGAGGCAGTGGGAGGCAAGTTGACCTTGAAGAAATTCAAGAGTCAAGTGGTGAAGGAACTTCAAACCCTAGCACTCAACTTGAGGATGAAACTCATGTTGAGCCAATTGACAAGTATGTACCTCTGAGGTGTTCCACAAGGGTTATGAATGCACCTGAGCATTACTATGGATTCGATATTACTGCAGAAGGTGATACACTTATCATTGATGAGACACTGATAGGTCTGGATGAACCTAACAGTTTTGCAGAAGCCATGGCAGTCCCTAAGTCAGTCAAGTGGAAAGAGGCAATGGACTGCGAGATACAATCCATGTATGACAATCAAGTTTGGAACTTGGTTGAGAATGTACCAGGTCGTAAGACTGTAGGGTGCAAATGGATCTTCAAGAAGAAGACCGACATGGATGGTAATGTACACACTTATAAGGCACGACTGGTTTCCAAGGGTTTCTCACAAACTCCGGGAGTTGATTATGATGAGACCTTTTCTCCAGTGGCCAAGATTAAGTCTATTAGGGTTCTGTTAGCCATAGCTGCATTTCATAACTATGAAATATGGCAAATGGATGTCAAAACCGGTTTCCTTAATGGAAAGTTGGCTGAGGATGTTTACATGAGTCATCCAAAGGGTTTTGTCAATATAGAGTACCCTAATAGAGTGTGTAAGCTTGAGAAATCCATTTATGGGATAAAGCAAGCACCTCGCAGATGGAATCTTTGCTTTGATGAGAAAGTCAAAGAATTTGGCTTTTCTAGGTGTGAAGATGAATCTTGTGTATATGTCAAGGCTAGTGGGGGTATAGTTAGCTTTTTGGTGTTGTATGTGAATGATATATACTACTCATAGGAAATGATATCCCAACTCTGCAGGAAGTTAAGTCCTGGCTTGGGAAGTGTTTCTCTACGAAGAACCTAGGAGAAGCTGCCTGTATTCTAGGGATAAGGATCTTGAGAGACCGGAGTAAAAGACTAATTGGACTTAGTCAGAGTACCTACTTGGATAAGGTGTTGCAGAGATTCGGCATGCTGGACTCCAAGAAAGGAGAGTTACCTATCCAGAGTAATGCCAGATTGAGTAAGACACAAAGCCTTAGTACTGAGGCTGAGATAGTAGAAATGAGTCGAATACCTTATGCTTTGGCTGTAGGATCGATCATGTACGCTATGATGTGTACTCGACCTGTTGAAGCCTTTGCTTTGAGCATGGTTAGCAGGTATCAGGGGAACCCTGGAAAGGCACACTGAACTGCGGTAAAGAATATCCTCAAGTACCTACGGAGGACTAAGGACTGGTTCCTTACCCTCGGTGGTAGTGAAGACTTGAGAGTTGTAGGGTATAGTGACGCTAGCTTCCAGACTGATAGGGATAATTTCGGCTCTCAGCCAGGCTGGGTCTTTACCTTAAACGGAGGAGCAATTTCTTGGAAGAGTTCCAAGAAAGAGACAGTGGCTGATTCAACTTGTGAATCAGAGTATATAGCAGCTAGCGAGGCAGCAAAGGAGGCGATATGGCTGAAGAAATTCATTAGAGACCTTGGAGTTGTACCAGCTATTAAGGAGCCAATGGAAATTTTCTGTGATAGTGAAAGTGCAGTTGCCTTAACCAAGGAACCAAGGGATCATAGGAGATATAGACACATCGACATAAAATACCATTTCATCATACATCAAATAGATGAAGGACTCCTCGTGGCAAAGAGGGTATCATCAGATGAGAATCCAGCAGATCCACTCACGAAGGGACTGACTCGGGTTAAGCATCTCCAACATGCTCGGAGCATAGGGCTGAATGATGATATTAGATTTAGTAGTTAGATAACCTTGAAATTTGTAATTTGGAATTGACATTAGATGATGAATAAAAGGTGTTTTATTTATGAGTAAAGTGTTGCTATCTCTTGTCGATCGTTTACTATATTTCTTTTGCATGTTTTGACTTCCAGAATAATTATGTTTGGTATATCATATTATTCAAACCTCCACAGTCGGTCATATGTCGGAAGTAGGTATGAATCAAGACTGTCATGATTGGTTGCAGAGGTCTAAGTTGTTGGACATGGCTACAACACTCATGAGTGCTCATAAGTTCTGAGCATTGGACTCAACCCATGCTCACTGTAATCGCTTCATCGAATTTATCTCGAGTGATCGTGAGACGGTAATATCATATAAGTCTTTAAACCTAGAGATATGATTTGTTACTTATGAGTTGGTTATGCATTGATTGTACGAAAACACATTGATAACTCGATGTTATAAAACGTGATCGTGTGTATAATTCAATGAGTAGTAGAACAAACATATGAGTCGAAGTTTATTTGTTCCTTCTTGGATTAGAAGCGGATATCTGGGCCCCTCGATGATTTTGTTTTGACCTATGTATCGGGCCCGGTCAGAACTAAGTTGATGTGTTCAATTAAGTTTTTTGTCAACCAAATCGGAAATCGGGAAACAAACTGCTAGACAATAAGTAAGACATTGGTCCATGTATTTGTCCGGCTAATATCTAGAACAGAGGATTATATGATCACTTATCTTAAATGGCGTATCAACATCTTCTCAGTTCCGAGAAACCTTGAAAGAGCTACGATTGCCGATCGGTTCCTGAAGTATTGCAGTTATAGTTATTAGACTTATCCAAGTGGGAGATTGTTGGATATGGTGTCTAAGTCCATAACTATTTCTGGTATGTACTTGACCCGACCCGGCATGGTCCATTTGGGTTGCATGGCACCATGAAATTGGATAAACTAAAATGAGAGAAATAACACTTATGGTTTATTAATATATTATAAGTTCTAATATATTAATAATATTATTTAATTAGTTTGATCAAGAATTAATTTAGAATTAATTAAGTGATCAAAAGATAACTAATTAAATATATGGGTAGATTATGTAAATCTTCCATATCTTATATAGTGGGCTAAGAGGCTCCATGGATTATCAAGTTGGGTTCCACCCATAGGATGCTCCATGGAGTTAACCCATGGATCATGAAATGAAGAGTCATGTTACATTAGGGTTTACCTAATGCAACACACTATATAAACAAAGGTGTTCTCCCCAAAATCGGTTACACTAAAAAACAAGAGGGCTAGAGCCGATTTTGCAAGTGTAAGATTCTCTTAAAGTTTACTCCTTTGCATTTGGTGTTGTGTGAAGTATTTGAGGCATCACACTTGGGGTGCTAGGCTCACAAGGTTTCAAGGATCATAATGAACAACAAGGTAAGTTATTCTATCTTTCATTCAAGTTGAAAATGTTCCCCATGTATGCTAGATAGGAATATAACCTTGGAATTCAACTTTGCATGATAATTAGACAAACATAGATCCAAGGTTAATAGGGTTGCATGTACACTTAGGAAGTGTTAGAATGCTCAAAACCCATGAGTTACAAGATTGGAAAAGGAAACCCTAAATGTTAGTGTGGACGAATTCTAAGGATAAGGCCTTAAGAATCCGTCCGTAATGGGGATTCTAGAGTTATCTTATGGGTTTCTTGGTGGCTATGTAACCAGATAAGGATAATAATTGAAACCCTAATTCCCACACCTATATAAGGATCCCATGGGCATGAGAATTCGGCTACACCTAACCCTAGAAGTCTTGGAGGTGAATTTTTCCCTTTTCCCTCTCTGTCTCTCTCTTGCTTCATCCAATTGGTTTTGGTGTTTGTTATTCATTAGAGGCACAACATTCGATTTGATAAGGTTCTCAAAGCTTCAAGATCTACAATCAACAATCAAGGTATTCATCTAAGTTGTTTATTTGATATTCAATTAAATTTTTTTATATGCTAGAATAGGGTTTTTCAAGTCTTGGACCAGATGCATGAATCATTAGAAAAACTAGATCCAAGCATTAGGGTTTGCATGAACACCATAAGATTGTTGTAATGCACATAACCAATCAAAAGTTGCAATGGAGGTCCTTTTTTTATAACTCTGTTGGTTTCAAGCCGTTTGGGGTCATTAATGTGGGGGTATATTCATCTTTTTATGTTTGCCGCTCATTTAAGATGGGATTAGGAAGTGATATGTCATTAACATATCCTCTGATTAACTAGAGTCCAAGAAACCCCCCCTTTTATCTCCACTTCACCTTAGCCTACTGATCATCTTGTCTATCTCCATCCTTCATCCCTCGCATCCGATTTTATGGTTTATCAACTAAAAATAGTACTGTGTATGTGGAATTTACGTGATCCTCATACAATTGCACCCAACCTTGATAATGATTACAGTAAGTTGTTTAATCTTTTGTTTGGTGTTTCACGGTTTTTATATTCAAAGCTTATCGATTTTTGTTTTTTCAGATAGTCACGACAATTTCTTCACTTTAAAGATACATCATGGTGGATTTTTTTACAAAGTTCCCTAGAAAAAGGGAATTACTGGGATTAGATGGATGTTTCTGAAGGGTTTTGAGCATTCTAACACTCCTATGGTGTACATTCAACCCTAAATACCTTGGACCTATGTTTTCTCTATTATACATGCAAACTTGAACTTTCCAAGGTATTACCCTAACTAGCATACAATCATTGGTACTTGGGTAATATAAACAAGTTAGAAGACATACCTTTTCATGTAGCTTGATTCCATGGAGCTTAAGAGCCTAGTGCCTCAAGTGTGGCACCTCAAATGGTTGACACAACATCACCAACAACTTGGAATAACTTGAGAGAAAAGATTCATGTGCTCAAATCGGCTAGCCCTCATGTTTACACACACTAGTGCCAATTTCTTGAGCCATGGGGTCCTTATATATGGTAGCTATTAGAGTTACACCATGTAACTCATGTCTTTCCATATTCTTCATGCTCCATGGGTTAAAACCTCCATGGGTTTAGCCCAACTTGAAGAACTTATGGATCATAAGCCCACACATATATAAAAATGAATGATTTACAGAATCAATCCCCATATATTTAATTAGTCTCCTTTTGATCACAAAATTAATTCCAAATTAATTCTTGATCAATACTAATTAAATAATATGATTTCATATTAATATATTAGAACTTATAATATATTAATAAAACTTAATTATCCTTTTCTCACAAAAGTCTATCCAAATTGTTCCGATGCCATGCAACCCAAATGGACCATGCCAATTGGGTCAAGTACATACCAATTAAAGTTATGGACTAAGACACTAATCCAATAGTCTCCCACTTGGATAAGTCTAAAACTATTATTGCATATGACTTCAAAACCCGAATAGCAATCGTAGCTATTAAAAGCTCATGTAGAACTCTAAACAAATCAATGACGCGTCCATTAGATAAGGGATCATATATTCCTTCATTCTAGATATCATATGGACTCAGACATGAATTATAATCATTCTCTCTGTCCATTTGTTGTTTCTCAAATTCCGAATTATGACGACCGACTAATTGAACAAATCAAATTAGTCCTGGCTTGGCCATGCACTTCGGGGTGTCATCACTAAATCATCGAAGGGCCTACAGATATCGCTTTTATCCCTTTAAGGGTAAAAGGAATAGATAAACTTCGACCCATATGCGTGTTCTACTACTTGTTGAATCATATACAAAGGCATGTTTTATAACATTCAGTTACCAATGTGTTTTCATACAATCAATGTATAACCAACTCATAGGCAATAACTCATATCTCTAGGTTTGAAGAATATAAGATATTATTGTCTCATGATCACTCGTGATAAAAATCCATGAAGTGAGTCAAATGAGCGTGGGTTTAATCCAGTACTCAGAACTTATGATCACTCATGAATGTTGCAGCAACTCTTGCTATGTCTCATACCTTGGACATCTACAATCCAGCTTCATGACAGTCTTGATTCATATCTACTTCCAACATATGAACGACTTTGGATGGTTTGAATAACTTAGCCATTTAGGAAGAGCGACATGGTTATTCTAGAAATCAAAACATGCAAAGTGAAACACAAGAATAATCGAATCCAATATGGTCTCGAAACTTATGAAAATAAATGAAACACCTTTTATTTATCACCATATTGATTACACATTATTCATTGATATTGTTTCAAACTATCAACTTTATACTTGAATTAAAACAATAGTTGTAGAATGCTCCAAGCACGTACACTATGTTTTCCTAAACACTAGTCATGCCATACACCAAGTATGCACACTATATTTTTCCAAACATTAGTTATGCCATACACCAAGTATGCACACTAAGTTTGTCTATGATTAAAATGATTCTCATTTCACAATCCCAAATCCTTACTGCAAATGCAAGAATTCCAAATTTCTGCCATTTACCTAAATCTGTTAGATTCTAAACTTATATGCATTGATCCTCTTGTAATGATTATGCACAAAGTCACAAAGACTTTTCAATAGACACTACAGAGTATTCCAATGGAGACCATTCCGTGGAAACGAAGTCTCAAATTCAAAGTTCATTGCTTTGAACATCCTTCTTGCATTAAGTTTCCTAATCTTACATAGATTTAATGAATAACTTCCACCTATGGGAATATTTCCATATTCTCATTTTGACTATCACTTCTGAATAAGAGTTGCCTCTTTTCAGAATATTTCAATATGGTCCTTCCAAAATTAACATTATATTTCCAACTTTCCATGAGGAACCAATATTTGGTAAACCTTATATTGTCCTCGAAAATTGCTTAATCAAATTAGTCATATCTAATTCTAGTACTTTTTCCCTCTTAATGCTCTAGGCATTTGGAAAAATATAGAACAGATGAATATTATAACACATGCAATCGATCCTATATCTGGAGCATATAGGATATGATTTATGATGTCTCACATAAATACATGATACTAGCCCAGTATTTTGCTATAATATTTCTATTTATATTTGCCAAGTTCTTCATAATTCAGATTATGAAAAGGGATGCCATAATCATAATTGAATTGTAGAACGCAAATAATGGACCCACATATAGAATTTCATCATGTTTAGCCATTCCAACATAAAATTCATATATATATCCTTGACTAAAGATGATTGAAACCTCAATCTAAGCTTTTAGAATTGAAAAGAAGTATAATTTCCTCTCCCTTAATTATAGCAAAAAAAAATTCCCAATTGAGACTTTTTCTTTTCTATAATTAATCATTGCTAACTTGCAACACTCATCATAATTATCATGCTCCTACTAACATGATGATTATTAGCATAACACTTATGCTCCCACTAGCTTTGACATGTACTCAAAAATCAGCTGGACTTCTAGAAATCAATACTTTATTGACTTTCTTACCAAAGTTCAGACTTCTGATACAAAATGCTTTGATAAAACTTTATCAAATTCATACACCTTTCCTTAGATAGCACACATGTGTATCTAAACAATTTAAGAACTATGAAAAGGGATGGCGTAATCATAGTCTCAATTGTTTAGACCTTTGCCATTCTTCACAAGTCCATGTTAGTGTGTCGGTTAACCACACACGCTCCACTAACGACTTTGAGAATGCAAATATCACACTTGCTATCTAACGAAAATCTACTTAGTGAAAGCATTTCCTCACCATCATTTTCATGAATCGGAGAGAAACCTTATGGCACATAGATTTTATGGTGTATGTGTTCCTATCCATGTGAATTCGTCAAAACCATAATCACAATACAAGGTTAGAGACAAATCCAAACTCATATGGATTGAACTTGGCAGTCTTAACTTCTTGCCAGCTGGCAGCACAAGGGCCTGCCACTATTTCCAAGTTGTTATGCAACCAATTGAGAACTCTCATGACTCATATGCAAAGCCAACTTTAACTGGAATGGGCACAGAAATAGGAAAAATGTCAACACAATAGGTTATAAACCTCAAGTCGTGAGCTAGTGATAAACTACAGGTTTTATTCTTGATTAGATCTTGAAATTCTTTCAGGATCTTAAAGACTCCCACTGTCCTCTTGACATATAAGACTCTCTTGCCAAGACCCATTCCTTGAAAAAACAAATATTCAATATATAGTGCGGATTCTTATCAAGAAAAACACTTCACACAATTGGCCTTAGTTGGTCTTTATTTTATCCAAAACATCACAACTTACCAATTTCAAATGTACAAGAGTAGGACACACTTTACTCTTATATTTGACAAGTGTTAATAAACCTTCTTCAAGATGTGTCACTCAAATTACAATCTTGGATTATGACTTTAAGACTTTGTTTTGGAGCGAAGTATGACTCTTCTTCTTTATTTAACCATTTCAACAATTCAAGATTCCTCTTCTTAGTCATAAGAATGCACTAAGATATCCTTAGAGGACTAATTGTGATATGATTTCTAAATCATTAAGATGATCACAAAACATAATACGAAAGTACTCTCCCATCTTTTCATATTTGAGAAACTTTTATATTTCTGCCTAATTTGATTCTTCTCATTCGTTCTGCCATACATCAAAACTTTTCCAATGTTTCAGAATTATACTTAAACCGGTAAGTATAACCATATTTACTAAACTTTAGTAAATCATCACGAATAGTCTTATCGATCTTTTGTGGTGGACTTGACCAGTACAAAAGAATGTGTACTCGATCCCTTAGTCATTCACTTGACTCACATATACATGTGAACAAGGAATTAGCCTTTATTTTCCAAAGATGAAAATTCTCATTCATCATACAATACAACTTGAATGATTCCAAGTTTCGGTCCAATTGAAACTTGGGTGACAAGAAACCTTCCTTATTTGGTAAATTTAGACACTACCACAAATGAAAGAATCAAATTCACATTTCCATTATTGCTAGAAACATACAAATATCAATTTTCAATAAAATCCATTGCTAGGAGATATAAACTAAAATAAAATCAAAATTTTATTTATTTATAAAATACGGAAAACTTTTTCCTTACAATGCAGCTTTAAATGAAAATTTATGCCATTACATATTTCCAAGCAATCTATCATAACTCTCTAAGTAGTAGCTCAAGAATCCGATCTTCAAACCATGCGATTGAAATCCATCTTCGCGATCAGATTCAGCATACTATTCTTTTAAGCTTCCATACTTTTGCTTGATTCTGCCATACATCAAAATGTATTAAGAATCTCCAAACAGGAGCTTAATTGAGTTAGATAGTGGACTTACCTGAAGTAGAGTCAAGCGTTTTGACTAGATCTTTTCTTAGATCTTTCAGGTAGCCAGGGTAGCTTCGCAACCAATGCCCCTTCCTTTTGGAAATAGAAACATATGGACTCTTTGGTAATAATACATGGGACTATCACAGACTTAGCCATTCTTTTTACCATTTGGTCAACCGAGTTGACTATGGCCGATCCCTTTCCATTGGGAAGAAAAATGCTTTCTGGATTTCTAATGTCAATGTCCATGGAGGTTTGGGAAGTTGATCTTCTAATCAAATTTGCTTTAGCAGAGCTCCAAATCATTACTGATTCAGCAGCACCAAGCAAATAGATAAGATCATTAAGGGTCATGTCATAGTCTATTACATAGTAGTCCCAAAGAAACTCACTATGTGACTTAGAAAATGATTGAACAATCAACTTTCTCAAGATTTTGACACCTAACTCTCCCAGCTTGTCAATGTGTGACTTTATTCGAAGATGTGTGCACACATAGACTTTGCTTGCCAATAGGGCTTGAGTGACTTTGAACTATTCAAGAACTTGTGGGTTAGGGAGAATAATTGGAGGACGTGGAAGGAGTGAAGAATGATTTCTGAGACATCATCTTCATTAGGAAAGCTTGTTCCAAGAATTTTGGGAAGATCATAATTGTCTGAATTGGACATCTTTTGGGAGATATTAAAGATGGTTGATTTAAAGTCCTTAATATAACACCCAATATGAGATATTAAGGCTATGATCCAACACAATATTTTATAACTTGAAAGAGGGATGCCGTAATCCAAGCTATAGAGTATTTGAAGTTAGGAGAATGACGATTCACCAATTTCCACCATGAAAAACGAAATAATTTATTAGGTTTTAATTGGATTTGAAACTCCTAGATCTTTTGAGATTCATTGAACTTTTCAATGTCATGTTTCAATCTCGATTGTGCCCTCTCAAATTTTATGATTGGGATGCCGAGGATGAAAAAAATAAGGTGTGAATATCCATGCAAATATACTTGGTACCCTTAATATTTACCCCTCAATCGATGTGTCGGTTAACCACACGCGCTCCATTGATACTATGATAAAAATTAAGTTACCCTTTTCCTACCTTATTAATGTTGGATTAGTGTCTAGGCCTGTAACCATATTTGGTAAGTACTTGACCCGGTTGTGCATGGTCCTTTTGGGTTGCCTTCACCAAAGCAACTTGACTGGAGAAATAAATAGAGAGACAGAGAGAGGTTATTATGATTTATTAATATATTATAAGAATAATATATTCAAGGAGAAATCATATTTGTTTAATTAATATTGTTCAATAATTAATTAGGAATTAATTTTGTGATCAAGTGTAATTAATTAAACTAGAGGGACTGAATTGTAATTATGAGATAGTTGCAAAATAGGGCAATGGTTATCCTAGTTGTAGAATGGACGAATTCAAGGGATAAGATATCCTTGAAATCGTCCAAATGTCCAAAGGGATAAGGGTTATCAAGGCTTATCTTTTGATTGCTTGGTGGGCAAGTAACTAGATAAGGATAAGGACTGAAACCCTAATCTCTACCTATATAAAGACCCCTAAAGCCTTAAGAATTCATCCACTTGCTTCTAAGAGATCCCAAGGCTGATTTCTAGCTCTCCCCTTCTCTCTATATATCCTCTCCAATTGCTTGTGGTGTTTGTGAGCCATTAGAGGTACTACACTTGTGGTACTTACTTTCAAGGCTTAGGGTTTGAAGATTTAAATTGTTATTGCAATATAACAACAAGAGGTATGTGAACTAACCTTCTATGTGAATTTCGAAAATAGTAGGCCACATTAGGGTTTTATTCATGTTTTCATAATGTTGTGTATCTAATATTGGAAACATAGATCCAAATCTAGGGTTGCATGCACCCATAGGAGTGTATGTACCAAACCCATTAGTGGTATCAAAGACTTTGGTTAACTTGTTTTCAATTAGTATTATACAATTGTATGAACTTGACAATTAGGGTTTATAGCCAATAAACCTTAGGAGGCAAGAAATTTCAAGATTAAGGTTTCCTAACCCTAATTTGCGAAATTTATGAAAGGGTTTTTAAATTCTTTCCTTTAGTGCAAGATTTCGAAATCTAGGGTTTGTAAACCCTAGGATTTTCGAATTATCCTCATTCCCCAAGATAAGATCCTAAATTTTAGGGATTTAGATAATCCCGTATCTTGTAATTATCTTTTAATGGTTAAATATAGCAATTAAAGATTTTGAATTATCCCCTCCCATTATTTTCGAAATTTAGAGGGATAAAAGGGATTAGGATAAGTTAATTGTTTAAATGATAATTATCCTTTAAGATTTAATAATCCCTTATAATTTAATAATTTAAATTAATAGTTTAATTTGAGATAATTATTAAATCAAGAGTTTTAATATTTAAAATTTTAATTTAAATGGTATTAAATTTCGAAAATTTTAAACTGAAAATTAAAACCCTAGTATTTTTAAATGTTTAAAATACACCCTATACTATTATATTATTACAAGCTTAATGAATATATATGTATAATTAAAATGCTAGTCTTACCGTTAGTAGGCCTCATTCACGAAGTCGGTCTATAAGGTGGGTATAAGGTTGATGCCTATAAAATGGCGCTTAATGAGTGTACACTCACACCTACCGCTTGCTTGACTGGTGGAGGGTCGTTAGCCGAACGGTAGGATAGGGCAATCCTCTCTTCATTAATAAGTATAATGAATCTATATAAAGTAACTAAACGTTTTTTACAAATTCCCAATCCTAGCTACTTTAGGCAAAAGTGAAATTGATGCAATCCCATGAAATTACTTTGCACCCTTGCAAAGAAGTTAGTGGAGCGTGTGTGGTTTACCAGCACACTAATTGGTTCTAAGCAATGGTGGCAAAGGGTGATTCATTGTTTGTCATAGTTCGATGGAGCGTGTGTGGTTTACTGGCACATCGAATAGGTGATTGTAACAATGAATGCACCATGTAGAGTTGCATGGTTATTCATACCCACTTTGTGATCCTCGGCATCCCAGTCACAAACGAGAGAGACATATCGAGATTTAAACATGCCATTGAAAAGTTCAATGAATCTCCAAGAAAATCTAGGAATTCTCAAAAACATTTAAAACTTAAGCTTATGTTTTTCATGGTGAAGAATTAGTGAATCGTCATTCACTTACCTCCAAATTATTTGTGTGTTAGATTACGGCATCCCTTTTCTAATATATAAATAATGTTGTTGGATCCTAGCCGTAATTTTCCATTTTAGGTGTTTAATTAGGGATTCAATTCTAATCAAACTTTGTCCTTTCTATTTGTAGATGGCTAACACGAACAACGCTTCTGCTAACTCATTCACCCTAATGAGTCTTTGTCAAAAAGTGACCTTTGATGGATCGAACTTTAGCGAATGGATAAGATACATTTGCACGATTCCGCGCTACGAGGACAAAGAGTATGTCCTCGACGAGAAGCTCGAGAAGATAAATCCAGAAATCGCTACTCCCAAGGAAATGGTTGTCTTTGAGACCCATGAACGTGATGCAACAAAAGTCCATTGCATCATGATAGCCACAATGAACCAAGAATTCCAAAAGTCCTATGAGGACATGTATCCGTATGAAATGCATCAAGACTTAATGGAGAGGTACCACCAAAGCGCGAGGCAAGAGCGCTATGAGATCATCACGAATATGATCACCGCTAATATGGGAAGTGGAGAATCACTTACCGTGCACTTGCAAACGATGCAAAGATATGTTGATCGTCTTCGCAAGTTAAATGTTAACTTCGGGGAGGATTTGGCCATCGACATTGTTCTTCACTCCTTGCCCTCAAGCTACAACCAACTTAGGATGACCTACCTCATGAACAAGGAAGAGGTCACCGTAAGCAAACTCCAAGGGCTCCTAAGGACTGCTGAGAGCAACCTCAAGGAAAAGTCCGTTGCACCAACTCCCGCTCCACCCGCTGGTACTCTTTTGGCAATTGGGCAAAGAAGGGCAAGAAGAGGAAGGCTCCGTCAAAGAGCAACCACAAGGGAAAGTCCCAAGATGGTTCCTCTTCTAGTGGGACCAAGGATGGCCCTGCTAAACCTAACTCTAACCCAAAGGAGGCAGAGTGCCACCATTGCCACAAAATAAGGCATTGGAAGAGAAGCTTCTCGGAATATCTGCAAGCCATCAAGGATGGGAAGATCAAGTCGTCTTTCGCAGGTATTTACACAATTAAATCTAATGATTCATCTCATGATATTTCTTAGGTTCTTAATACAGGATGTGGTTACCACATTTGTTCTGATTTGCAGGGACTAAGAAGAAATAAGGATGTGGAGCATGGAAGAATAAATCTAATCATGGGAAACAGAAGATCGTCGCCTGTCACCAACATTGGAGTGTATTCTTTAGTGCTTAGTAATGGATTAGGTTTAGATTTAAATAATTGTTGCTACTCGCCAAATATGGCAAGAAACATCATTTCATTTCATGGTTTGTTTAGACAACGATTTAGATATTCGTTTAATAATGAGAATGGTTCTATTTATGATTATCTAAATGGTGTTTTATACTTTGAAGCAATGCCTTGTAATGGAATTTACGAAACTATTATGGTTGTAGATAACCTAGGAAATGATGTGTTGTGTATGGATTCTTCCAATAGTATGGATAAAGCATGTATGTGGCATTGTCGTCTTGGACATGTCAACAAGAAGCGCATAGCCCAACTCCAAAAGGATGGAGTGTTGGAATCATTCGACCTTAGGGAAGATGACACGTGCGAATCTTGTTTACTTGGAAAGATGACCAAGTCACCCTTCACTGGCACTTGTGAGAGGGGTGTGGGTTTATTGGATCTCATACATACCGATGTATGTGGGCCCTTTAGATCCACCACAAAGGATGCGAACTGCTTCTATGTGACTTTCACCGATGATTATAGTAGATATGGGTATATTTACTTAATCAAGCACAAGTCGGAAAACATTTGAAAAGTTCAAAGAGTTCAAACATGAAGTGGAGAATCAATTGGGCAGGAAAATCAAGATGCTTCGATCCGATCGAGGAGGAGAGTACCTAAGTCTTGAATTCCATGACTATCTCAAGGATTGCAGAATAGTTTCGCAATTGACGCCACCTAGGACACCACAGTTGAATGGTGTGGCAGAAAGGCGTAATCGAACCTTGTTAGACATGGTCCGTTCTATGATGAGTCATGCTTCACTACCTATCTCATTCTGGAGGTATGCCTTAGAGATTGTTTCCCATATCCTTAACCGAGTCCCTACAAAGAAGGTTGCCAAAACACCTCACGAGATGTGGACAGGGAAAGCTCCCTCGTTGGCACATATCAAGGTTTGGGCTGTGAGGTTTTCATAAGACGAGAGACTCACGACAAGCTCGAACCTCGTAGTAAGCGATGTATTTTCATCGGCTACCCGCGGAGATCCTTTGGATATCTCTTCTATAGACCGAGTGACAATGTTGTCTTTGTTGCGAGGAGAGGGGTTTTCCGAGAGTGAGAACTCATAAACCAAGGAGACAATGGGAGGCAAATCGATCTTGAAGAGATTCAAGAGTCGAGTGATGAAGGGACCTCAACCGCTGGCGCTCAACCCGAGGAGGAAACTTCGGTTGAACCAATTGACGAGTCCTTACCTCTTAGACATTCCGAAATAGTTAGAGTTGAAACCCAATTTTATGGTTTTCATATTACTACCAAAGGGGAAACATATATTAATGATGGTACACTAATAAATCTAGATGAACCTAATAGATATAAGGAAGCCATGGCAGGCCCAGAGTCTGCAAAATGGAAAGAGGCGATGGACAGCGAGATTCAGTCCATGTATGAAAACCAAGTTTGGAATTTGGTTGAGAATGTGCCCAGACATAAGACGGCTGGGTGCAAATGGATCTTCAAGAAGAAGACCGATGTAGATGGGAATGTACACACGTATAAGGCGCGATTGGTGGCGAAGGGCTTTACTCAAACTCCCGGAGTTGACTATGATGAGAACTTGTCACCAGTTGCGAAAATAAAGTCTATTAGGGTGATGCTAGCCATTGCTGCGTTTCATGATTATGAGATATGGCAGATGGATGTCAAGACCGCTTTCCTTAATGGGAAGTTGGCTAAGGATGTTTACATGGCTCAGCCAGAGAGTTTTGTCAATGCCAGGCATCCCAATAGAGTGTGTAAGCTTGAGAAGTCCATTTATGGACTTAAGCAAGCATGTCGCAGATGGAATCTTTGCTTTGATGAGAAAGTCAAAGAGTTTGGATTTGTACGAAGAGAAGATGAATCATGTGTATATGTCAAAGTCAGTGGGAGTATAGTTAGCTTCCTCATTTTGTATGTCGATGACATACTACTCATAGGAAACGACATCCCGACTCTGCAGGATGTTAAGTCCTGGCTCGGGAAGTGCTTCACTATGAAGGACCTCGGAGAGGCTTCCTATAATTTGGGAATAAGGATAGTGAGAGAACGAAGTAAGAGACTAATAGGAATTAGTCAGAATACTTACTGGGATAACGTACTAAAACGTTTTAGTATGGAAAACTCGAAGAAGGGAGAACTATCGATACAAAGTAATGCCAAGCTGAGTAAGACTCAAAGTCCGAGTACCGAAGCCGAGATAGCAGAGATGATCCAAGTACCTTACGCTTCCGCAGTTGGCTCGATCATGTATGCTATGACTTGTACTCTCCCTGATGTCGCCTATGCTCTGAGCATGGTCAGTAGATATCAATGGAACCCTGGCAGAGCTCATTGGATTGCAGTCAAGAATATCCTTAAGTACCTTCGGAGGACCAAGGAATGGTTTTTAGTCCTCGGAGGGAGTGATGACTTAAAGGTGCGAGGGTATAGTGACGCCAACTTCCAGACCGACAGGGACAACTACCGTTCGCAGTCAGGCTGGGTCTTTACCCTAAATGGAGGAGCAGTGACTTGGAAAAGTTCCAAACAGGAAACTGTAGCTGATTCAACGTGTGAATCAGAGTACATTGCAGTGAGCGAAGCGTCAAAGGAGGTGATATGGTTGAAGAACTTCATTGATGACCTTGGAGTTGTGCCTGCCATAAAGGAGCCTATGGAAATTTTCTGTGTTAATGAACGAGTGGTTGCCTTGACCAAGGAACTGAGGGATCATGGTAGATCTCGGCATATCGACAAAAAGTATCATTTTATTAGACATCGAGTAGAAGAATGACACCTCGTAGTAAATAGGATATCATCAGAAGATAACCCAGCAGATCCACTTACGAAGGGACTGAGTAGGGTTAAGCACTTGCAGCACGCTAGGAGCATTGGGCTGAAGGATGATATTAGTTTGGATTAGATAGTTTAGAAACATGTAATAGATAAATGTAATTGACATCTGATGATTAAATAAAGGAGTATTATTTAAGGGTTTTGTCTTATGTTAATTGTTTAACTATTTTTTCACTTTGCATGTTTTGACTTCCAGAATAATTGAGTTTATTAAGAATAATCGAATTATTCAAACAATCCACAATCGTTCATATGTTGGAAGTAGGTATGAATGAAGATTGTCATGAATTGGTGTGTAGATTGTCTAAATGGTATTAGACATAGCAAAGTTTTGCTACAACATTCATGAGTTCTTATGAACAAGTTTTGAGGATTGGAATAAACCCACGCTTGCTGGAATTACTTTATGGAATGTACCGTAAGTGATCGCAAGATGATAATATCATATGGTCTTAAAACCAAGATATATGGTTTATTGTTTACTAATTGGTTGTGCATTGGTAATGCGAAACCGCATCAGTAAATTGATGTCATAAAACGCATTGTTGTGTATGAATGATTAGTAAATAATAAATGCATTTAAGTCGAAGTTTGTCTGTTACTTCTATCCTAAGAGGGTAAAAGCGATATCACGGCCACTCGATGATTTGATTTGACTTATGCGTCGGGCCCGGTCAAGACTGAGTTGATGTGTTCAATTAAGTTCTATGTCAAATAAATCTGAGATCGAGAAACTAATTGCTAGACAATAAGTATGACAATGCTTCATGAAATTGTCTACATGATATCAAAACAAAGGACTGTACGATCCCTTATCTAAAGGACATGTTATTGATAAGATCAGAGTTCGACAACGTCTTTGAGAGCTACGATTGCTAATCGAGTTGTACGTTGCATTTGTGGTTACTATACTTATCCAAGTGGGAGACTGTTGGATTAGTGTCTAAGCCCGTAACCATATTTGGTAAGTACTTGACCCGGTTGTGCATGGTCCTTTTGGGTTGCCTTCACCAAAGCAACTTGACTGGAGAAATAAATAGAGAGAGAGAGGTTATTATGATTTATTAATATATTATAAGAATAATATATTCAAGGAGAAATCATATTTGTTTAATTAATATTGTTCAATAATTAATTAGGAATTAATTTTGTGATCAAGTGTAATTAATTAAACTAGAGGGACTGAATTGTAATTATGAGATAGTTGCAAAATAGGGCAATGGTTATCCTAGTTGTAGGATGGACGAATTCAAGGGATAAGATATCCTTGAAATCGTCCAAATGTCCAAAGGGATAAGGGTTATCAAGGCATATCTTTTGATTGCTTGGTGGGCAAGTAACTAGATAAGGATAAGGACTGAAACCCTAATCTCTACCTATATAAAGACCCCTAAGGCCTTAAGAATTTGTCCACTTGCTTCTAAGAGATCCCAAGGCCAATTTCTAGCTCTCCCCTTCTCTCTCTATAGCCTCTCCAATTGCTTGTGGTGTTTGTGAGCCATTAGAGGTACTACACTTGTGGTACTTGCTTTCAAGACTTAGGGTTTGAAGATTTAAGTTGTTATTGCAATATAACAACAAGAGGTATGTGATCTAACCTTCTATGTGAATATCGAAAATAGTAGGCCACATTAGGGTTTTATTCATGTGTTAATAATGTTGTGTATCTAATAGTGAAAACATAGATCCAAATCTAGGGTTGCATGCACACATAGGATTGTATGTACCAAACCCATCAATTAAATCAAGCTAGTGTGCCGGTTAACCACACGCGCTCCACTAACCGACTTAAGCAAAGTGCAAAGTGTAATTTCATGGGTTTGCACCAAATTCACATTTTCCTAAAGTAACTAAGATTGGGAATTTATAAAAGGTTTAGTTACTTTAGTATGTATCATTAATACTTTTTAATGAAGGGAGAATTCTAGTGCTTTTCCTACCCATTCTGCTAACGACCCTCCACCAATCAAGGAAGCGGTGAGTGAGAGTGGACACCCATTAAACTATCATTTTATAGCTAGTAACCTTATACCCCCCTTATAGACCGGCTTCGTGAATGAGGCCTACTAATGGTAAAACTGGCATGCTCTTATACATATATATTATTAACTTATAATACTATAAAGTATAAGGGTTGAATTTTAACTTTTAAAATTCTAAGGGATTAACTTGGAATTAAAGTATTCATGAGGGGAAACTTTACAAATTCCAAAACTTGATGGAAAGTTTTGAACTATTCAAAAACTTTTCAATTCCATAACTTATGTGTTTAAAGTAGTTTTAATGAAAAAAACTCTTCAAGTTCCATAACTTGAGGACAAGTTATGGAAGACTTTAAAACATTTAAAAATGGGACTCTCCATTTTTCATAACTTATTGAAATCTTATGAGTTTTAATAATCATAAATGTGACTTTTCATATAACTTGAGTACAAGTTACAAAAACACATATTATGAACAAATTTTAGATTAATTTGGATTGAAAACATATTATCACATAACTTTTCTGTTAATCTAAATCAACTCATAAGAACAATATAATTCAAATCAAACACTTTTCAAGTAATTAGCCTAACCATTAAACTAATACAAAACATGAATCTAGTGACAATTATCTATGAAATTGTATTAGCATGAGCATTACCACAACAAAAACAGGTTTACAAGTTCAAAAGCAGTTTAGGGTAATGTTCCTAGTCCAATTCCAGCCAAAAAACATGAAAAATCTAAAAACTGGAAGCTGAACTCATCGGGTTCTCCAAGGACCTCGTCGAGTTGATGCCTTAACACATGAACTCGATGAGTTTTTGGCCAGAACTCATCGAGTTTTTCATGTTGGGCAGATTTTGGTTTTGAAAAACAAGTTTTGCATCAAGTATAAATGAAAACAAGCCTAGGCTCTGATACCACTGAAGGGTTTTGAGCATTCTAACACTCCTATGGTGTATATGCAACCCTAAATACCTTGGATCTATGTTTTTTCTATTATACATACAAACTTGAACTTTCCAAGGTATTACGCTAACTAGCATACAATAATTGATACTTGGGTAATATAAGCAAGTTAGAAGACATACCTTTTCATGTAGCTTGATTCCATGGAGCATAAGAGCCTAGTGCCTCAAGTGTGACACCTCAAATGGTTCACAAAACACCACCAACAAATTGGAATAACTTGAGAGAAAAGGTTCCTATGCTCAAATCGGCTAGTCCTCATTGTACACACACTAGTGCCAATTTCTTGAGCCATAGGGTCCTTATATATGGTGGCTATTAGGGTTACACCATGTAACTCATGTCTTTCCATATTCTTCATGCTCCATAGGTTAAAACCTTCATGGAGTATCCATAGGTTACTCCATGGGTTTAGCCCAACATGAAGAACTTATGGATCATAAGCCCACACATATATAAGAATGAATGATTTACACAATCTATCCCCATATATTTAATTAGTCTCCTTTTGATCGCAAAATTAATTCCAAATTAATTCTTGATTAATACTACTTAAATAATATGATTTCATATTAATATATTAGAACTTGTAATATATTAACAAATCATAATTATCCTATTCTCACAAAAGTATGTCCAAATTGTTCTGATGCCATGCAACCCAAATGGACAATGCCAATCGGTTCAAGTACATACCAATTATAGTTATGGACTTAGACGTTAATCCAATAGTTTCTTGAAAGGACCACAACCTGGACAAATTCTAACAATTGTGGAAGCTGAGACAAGAAGTTCATGGACATGGTTCTTGGAATGCCTTGGTAGTGATTTGGATTTGGATGCATCATGCAAGTTCACCTTTGTATCTGACAGAAAAAAGGTATGAATACATATAACATAAGTCTCTTTTAAAGCTTGTAACAATACTAACTATAGATTACATTATATGTAGGGAATAATACCTTTAATAGCAAAAGTGTTTCCAAATGCAGAGCGTAGATGGTGTTTGAGACATATACATGAATACATGAAGTTGCAATGGAGGGGATAAGAGTTTAGAGATCACTTGTAGAGGTGTGCTACAAATACAACCATTAGGCACTTTGAAAGGGCAATGAATGAGTTCAAATATTTCAGTGCAGAGGCTCATGAATGGGCTAAGTAAGATTCCTCTAGTTCATTGGGCTAGGTTTCATTTCACAGGTAGAGCACATTCAGATTGTCTGATAAACAATTTGTGTGAAGTATTCAACTTTAAGCTAGAGCATGGTAGGGACAAGCCTGTCATTACTTGTTTAGAGTACATTAGAGTGTACTTGATGAAGAGACATCGCATTGTACAAAAAGAAATTGATAAATGCAAAAGTATATTAGCCCCTACTACAACTAATATACTTGACACAATCAAAACATCTACAAGCAAATATATGTCACTCTTCTGTGGTTCTGGAGACTGGTATGATGTTTAATCGGTATGTGATCAACTTGAAAGAGTGAACACGTAGTTGTAGGTATTGGGAGATAACAGGGATAGTCTGTAGGCATGGAGTTTGTGCAATACGGGAACATATTCAAAATGGTGAAAAAGCCCAACAACCTGAATATTGGGTACATCCTTTTTATAATCTAGGAACATGGAGGGCAATGTACTCTAACAAAATTGATCCAATCAATGGCAAGAGCATGTGGCCAAAATCTAGATGTCTAACCACTCTTATACCCCCTACACATCACACACGAGTAAGTTGAATGTTAGTTAACATAGTTTCTTATTCATCTAGTTTTATTATTTCCTTAATATTTTTGTTAGTTGGAAGGGCCAAGAAAAGGAGGAGGAGGGTTATACATAAGTGTACTAACCAGTTAACAAACCTATCTAGGAAATTCATAACTATTACTTGTTCCAAGTGTCATAATAAAGGACATAACTCTAGAACATGTAAGGGGCAAGGGGGTCAACTCAGAAACGAGTGGGTGGATCAAGTCAAGGTGGTGTGGTTCGATTAAGTAAAGATGCAGTTGGTGGAACAAGTCAAGGTTCAGTGGGTGGAACAAGTGAATTTATAGTGGGTGGGTTAAGAGCAAAGAAGATGGACATGGGAAAAAAGCATCAAGTACATAAAGTAGGACCTAAGTGAAGTTGGATACACATGAAAGCATGACTAGTCAATTTATTTGGCTACCTTTTGTTTAATATTATAAACTTGTATTGATGCTTTTGTTCAAACATGTTTAATGTAGATAATTACATCTTTTTGCAACTACCTAAATTAGTGATATAATTAAGTTGATACTAGCCATATGTCATGCTACATTTCTAGTTGTAATGATCAATGCGGTGAACATTTCGAATTACTTATCATGTTTTGATCTTGTGTGTTTCTCATTCCATTCCATTGTTTGATAAATGACCAAAACTCATTTTATTCCATTATTTGATAAATGACAAAAACTCATTCTATTCCATTGTTTGATAAATGACCAAAACTCATTCCATTCCATTGTTTACTTATAGTGTTTTGATCTTGTATTTTTCTCATTCCATTCCAATGTTTGATAAATTAACAAAATTCTTTCCATTCCATTCCAACATTCCTGATCATTGACAAAAAAAAAAAAAACAAAACAATGCTTTATAATTACCATAATACAAAATACCATTAAACTAATTAACCAAAACCATACATCACATTAAGATTCTAATACATGACATCCTATCCCAAAATCAACTGGTAATATCCCATTCCAGTTCTATACACCATCTGACATTACATATCCAAAATACATCCCAAAAGACACTGACCAAATACATCCCTAAATCTAACTACTACCTAGTGCATACATATATAAACGAAAAAAAGAACCAAGACAGAAGAAGCATCCACTTCAGCTTCAAAACATCTGCACAAGCTTGAATCAACATCATTTGAATATTGTTCAGTTTCCTTAGCAAGCTAGGAATCACCTCCATAGCTCTATGACACATCGGATCGTTCACCCACACAAGAAATGGACAACTTCGACCGTTTCGAGCACAACACCAGAATCACCTTCCTGGGTTGAGCTCCGTCCAAGATGTTAGTCTCACAACAACACTTCCACACGTACTAATCATCATTCTTGCAAGAGAGGAGAGCTTTGTTTTTTCAGAGATAGTAGCTTGATTTTTCTGAACGTTGGCTAGGGCTTTTTAAAGGGGGTGGAGAAGCTAATGTGAAAATACGAAAATACCCCCATATTTTTTGAACATAATCACCCAAACGGCTACAAACTGACGGTGTTATGAAAAAGTACGTCTAATGCAACTTTTACAAACCACAACGGCCAAAAGCATAAAAAAAATAGATAGCGACTAAGTTTGTTACTTTTGGCAAACTAGAGGGACCATTTTTGTAATTTTGTCTTAAATTAATTACTTTATAGTATTATGTACTTTTTTTAAAAAATTATGCGCAGTGTTTTATTCTCGAAATAATTCTACCAGAATGATATATCAATATGGCTTATAAAACTCTGCACAATGTTTTGTCTGGAAATCATTCTATGAGAATAATATAGCAATATGACTTAGAAAACTGTTCACAGTGTGTTATCTCGAAATCATTCTATCAGAATGTTACAAGAATATGGCTTATAAGATATATCAATATGGCTTATAAAACCCTGCATAGTGTTTTGTCTACAAATCTTTCTATTAGAATAATATAGCAACATGGCTTAAAAAATTATTTACTGTATTTTATTTCGAAATCATTCCATTATAATGTTATAAGAATATGGCATATAAGACTGCTAACTCTTATACTGTTTACAATATAAGTCATTGTATTGCTCATTGTTTACACATTTTTTTTGATATTATGTGTTTTCATTTTATGCAACCGTAAAAGAATTTTTAATAAACATTTTTTTTGACATTCTGGTGGAATGATAACTGGATGATTCTACGAATATGAACTACAAATTTATTGCCTCTAAACATAAATATATAAGAAAAACACATAGAATTCATCAAACCATACTGTTATTATACTTAAATCAAACTTAATAATATCATATAGTGCATCAAACCAGACTTTTATTTACGAAAATCAAACTTAATAATATCTAAAACCGTCTAATTTGATGAATTTCTTGTACTTCTATTATTTCTTCAATCCGAAAGGACAGTTCCTGCTATCATGACCAAATCCAAAACATATTTTACATTTTCTTTTTTTTCACAACTTCGTTCACCAGATTCTTGGGATCATTGACATTACCCAGATCCTTCCTGGGATTCTGTTCTTCATTATCCTGCAAGATTAACAAATTGGATATATATATATATATATATATATATATATATATATATATATATATATATATATATATATATATATATATATATATGTAAAAACGTTAGAAACATATATACATCAAAGAACAAGAATTAATACCTGATTCCGATTTCCACTATGAACATCCATCGATTTTTGTAAAAAAAAGTAATAAGCAAAGAAAGGAATCGATATTTGTGATCTGTGTGTGGACGTTTCCATCGGATATATAGATATAATTAAATTAATGATAAGTAAATCAGTCATAAATCATTGTCTAGTATAAACGGATAACAATCAGAATAAATAAATTAAAAATTAGGATTAAAATGAAAGACTACATAATTACCCTTACATATTTAATGAAATAATTAATTATTTGCTAATTTGTGATTCGTGCATCCATGCATACAATATTTATTGGAAACATTTGAACCTAACTCTCTCTCTCTCTCTCTCTCTCTCTATATATATATATATATATATATATATATATATAGAGAGAGAGAGAGAGAGAGAGATAGGTTCAAATGTTTCTAGCAACTATTGTGTGCATGTATACACCAGTGAGAATTAAGGTAATAATAAATCATTAAATAAACCATGTAAGGGTATTATAGTAATCTTTTCATATTTAATTATGGTAATTCATTAACTTCCTAAAACCTAGTATTCTCCCCTCTTTATCTTCAAACGATCAACCTCAAAAATCTGTAGCCTCACCTCAACCGACAACTTCATTGTCGCTCCTCTACCAGTCGACCATCATCACCTTGAAATCAAAGCTTTTAGTTTCATCTTGCATTCTTTCACCACCTCTAGGGAGTACCATAGAAGGTCTTGTAGTTACCATGTCACTAATATACTTCCTGCTGATTTCCGATTTCACTAATATCCCACTGTGCTCTCATTCTTCTTTAATTTTAAATATCCATCATTCAAGTTGATTTTGTAATTTAGAATCTGACTTAAATAATGATAGATTATTCTTGATTTTCCATTTGTTCTTGATTGTTCTAAATTTGTCTTTAATGAAAAGGGTTAAACTGGCATTCTGTAAGAATTTGCAAAAAAAGGGTTAAGCTGGGGATTTTTGTTTCATATTAGAATGCAAACACATGTTCGTTCTATGCGAATATAAATATTACATAAAACATGTATTGTTAGTAATTCTGACATAATACATTTATACATGCTTTAGAATGTTTATGCATATAGAAAAAAGACTATGATTTAAGTGCATTCTGTAATGTATTCTGTTAAAATTTATTTATATATTCATTCTATTAGAATGTCTTTTTAAAATGTTTGTTAACAACAAGTATATTTTTTTAACTGGTAATACTAACGAGTAATGTATCTTATTCTTTCAGAATTGCATGGAGAAGGAATTCAATATTGATCATACAAGAGAAATATTTGGAATCGAGTTCAACAACAAGTATATATGCAAATATCTAGTGGATTATATGGACCACTGAAGAATATCAAGTGTATTAGTTTAATAATTGTATATTCAAGAATGCTATTTTTTAATAATTTTATTATTTTTGATAATATTCTGTTAGAATATGTATAGATATATTAAAATGTATAAGGATATTAGTCGGTAAGAATATATGTATGAATTTGTATTTTATTTCGGATGTGTATTAAGAATAAAATCATAGACCCAACTTGGATATATATGAATAATAATCTAGAATTCTTAAATAAGGTTAGTTATCAAAAATATTTGCATTGGAAATATATTCTACAAGAATAAAATCGAAAATATATTTACTAGTTTATGGTTGGCATTCTGTCATTCTGACAGAATAAAATCGGATTTTTTAATTTGAATTAATTTAAAATATTCAGATTTTTAAAAATGAAGGAATTAATTATCCCTAAAAATCCAAAAATTTCATTTTTTAATATAGGTTAATTGAATAAAATGCTCTTATGCTGAAACTTGTATGATTATATGGTATATGTTTACCTTATTGTAATATCATAGACCCTTAAATCATGACCTTTGATTCTATTTCATCCGGTGGTACAGATCTGTGTATTTTGGCACACAATAGTTAACATAAGCGTGTGTGTGTATATATATATATATATATATATATATATATATATATATATATATATATATATATATATAGAGAGAGAGAGAGAGAGAGAGAGAGAGAGAAAAAGAGAGAGATATGGAGGTAATAAAAAAAATATGACCAACTAATATATGGGTTTTTGAGAATATAGTAGGCAACATCCTACAAGGCAAACCCAACGAATTGACACTTCAATTAAATATAGAATGTTAATAAAACAAACATCATTACATGTTGTGATATTTAATTTGGAGCAGTTGTAAATATTTAATTAAACAATACGTAGAATCTTACTTAAAATTCGGTTTAATTTTTTTTAATGTAATTTAACAAGAATCGGATAAGCCATGCATGCTGCACATGATATGGTAAGGCCACTTCGAAACAGCTCAAAGTGACGAGTTAAAAGATCCTCAGACGCCCACATTGTGAGATCCGCATAAGTAGCTTCTCAAATAGAACTATTTTTTTTCGACCAATAGATGTTTTAACTTATTGGGTCTTAAAATGTAAAATTTTTCTCACTTACAGTCTTACACCACTGATCGTTTATGTTACTTATGACCATGTTTACTGGTGTTTTATATATGCCAACCAACTGTGTGTATTTTAAATTAAAAAAAATAATTAATTAATACAACCATAAATACAACCACTTAAAGCAAAAGAGGGCAGACGATTCAATCTTGTAACCATGACAGATCTACATAACAGGATAGGATTATTCATGCGTTATTTATTTTTTAAATTTTAATAAATATTTATTAGATAATATTTACTGTAAAATCCTTATACTAATAAAAGAGTAGTCATTTTGCAATGTGTCACTATATTAGACATCTTAATTAATATGATGCCACTTGTCAATTTATTAGTTCTCCGTTTTAAATTTATTAAATCTCCTAATTAATGTGATGTTATTTGTTAATGTATTTATTCTCCATTTTAAATTTTAAATTTTATATCATTGTTTTCATTAATTTACAAATAAAAAATGTCTAATATATATTAAAAGTTAATTATATATATTTATTTGAATCAACGATTACAATTTCACAAAACTAATATAAATATATCGTAATTAATAATTTATTTAAAATAATTAATTATTAATTTTGAGGTTTTACTATAAAATTTCAATTAATTTTATAACCGTGGTTTCCACGGGTTATAAAATATATATATATATATATATATATATATATATATATATATATATATATATATATATATATATATATATATATATATATATATATATATATATATATATATATATATATATATGTGTGTGTGTGTGTGTTTATTGTAAAATATCACATAATTAAAGATCAGCCATCTAAGACATAATATTCTTAGTGTATACTTTTTAAATGGATAGAAAAAGAAAAAAAAAAAAAAAAAAAAACACAAGTCTTGTCTAGGGTTGGACTTTACAGCAAGCAGGGAAGATGGTTGTTCTTCTCACCTACCATTACTTTATATAAATTTCGGATGAGTAAAATAGTAAATTGTCGTTTTGGTCCCTGTTGTTTTAATTAATGTGCAGTTTTTATTCAAATTTTAAAAAGTTGATGTGATTGATCCTTATTGTTATAAAATCCATCATTATTCTTCCTTCGCTGTTACCGTCTATCCTTTTTACCACAAGTGATTTTTACCCATGAGTTTGTTATTTATGTTAAATCGTCATTATCTAAATTTTAAGATAATTAATGTAATTTAAATACATGACAAAATACAGAAAAACACAACCATTTATCTATCAACATAAAAAAACTAAAATTTTTTTATATAAAAAACTCTTTACATTTCAGTTACCTTTCAGATATCTCCAAATATTCATTTTTAAAGAAGTTGGCAGTTGTTCTATGAGATGATACTTATCTTATTGTTTTTTGGCGAGACATAAAAAAACGACATCACTTATTTTTGTTGGACTAAATGTTCGTTGGGTACGCTTTTTCTTTCACGTTTTACCATAGACAAAAGGCAGCGCCACATTTTTTTTTTTTTTCCATTTTAACCTAAAACAAAAAAGATAAATGTCATGTTAAAAAACAACTGTTAAATAAAATGTAAAGGTTTATCTACATATAAATAAAATGTAAGGTTTTTTTTTTTTTGTAATGTTGTTAGATAAATGATTTATCTACACTTTGGAGACATTATCATTAACTTTCATCATCTCCAACAATATGACAGACACCAATGTATTCTTTTCTAGCCATTAGAAATGGCAAATTCCATTCTTGATTTTTATTTGATTTTAGGTTGGTGATTTCCAGTCGGTGTTGATCGATTAGGGTTGAGGTGGTGGTAGAGAATAGTTTTAGGTGATAGTTGTGGTTGTGTTGGTAAATGGTTGTTTTAGGTAGTAACGGTGGTTGATGGCAATTTTAGATGGTAACGATGGTTCCTGGCAATTTTAGGTGATTGGGGATGACAATATTAAGTGGTTGTGGTAATGGTGACGGTTTGTATTGTTGTTGGTGGTTATGATGGTGATGATAGTGTGAATCTAACACTACAACAAAAATAACTTACAAACACCATATGTGTCTTACGACCACATTGAAATTCATCATTTAAGTGTGACTATAAGCTATTTTTAGTCACATATAATGTGAGACGAGTTGGTGTTAACCATGGTTACTTTATATTTGATCCGGTTATTGTTTATCATTTAGTCACATTAAATTACGTTAAATCGTGACGTGTGATATCATTTGGTCACATAAACAAAACCTTTAAAAAAACTAATGTAACATTGGTTGGGTATTAGTGATATATAATTGTGAAAAGCATCGTTGAATATTACTTATAGCAACACTTGTTTTCCAAATGATGTAGCCATTTGGTACTATGTAGTTACATTCATTTATGGTAACGTGTGACATATGAAATCATTTATTCAAATGAACGAATCACATAACGAAAAAATGTGACCATTGGTTGCTTTTCATTATATATAATTGTTAAAATCATCAGTGAATATTACGTATAGCAACACCTTTTTCTAAATCATGTGGCTATTAGTTATCCTTTAGTGGCATTTATTTATGTTAAAATATGACATATGATATCATTTGATCACATAAAAAAGCTCATAAAGTAATGAATGTAACCATTGGTTGCTTTTAGCGACACTTAATTGTTAAAACCATCGTTATATATTAGTTATAGTAATGCATTGTTTCTAAATGATGTGGCTATTTGTTACCTGTAATTACATTTTTTATATAAAATTGTGACGAACGATATCATTTAGTCACATAAAGAAAATCATAAAGAAAAAAATATGACAATTGCTTGCTTTTGGTGACACCTAATTGTTAAAACTACCGTATTTTATCTAATTGATGTGGCTATTTCTTACTCGTTAGCCATAATTAATTTTGTGATCATGGTTCTAATTAGTATTCGGTAAAATTTATGATTTGTCAACGATAATATTAAAATGTTGCACGTCTATTTTATAGGAGTAAACAAGAATAGAAGAAAATAACATTAATCATATTGTCAAGTTAAATAATATATAAAAATGTTGTATTCAAAGTATACCTAACATCTATACAAACAAAAAATGAAATGTATGTCATAAAATGAATGTTACATTTGTTGTTCCTCCTATTAAACATGCTCCTTGTCTTCAGTGCCGCAGGTGGTATGTAAGATATTTTCTGCTTTTTAGGGTTGGCAATTTTACCCTCCTTACTTGAAATTGTAGTCGGTAGCTATAGCAACATAATTTGTATGTAACGTCTAAAATTAAAACAAAAATGATTAAAAGAAAAAAAAAATAATTCAAAATAAATAAAATAATAAAAAAAAACATGTCCATTTACTATGACAAGGTCTTTTATCCAAAAAACAAAACCTTTATGTGCTTCTCCAACTAATTTGTGCTCGGTAGTTGGATTTGGTAAGTATGCATTCTCCTTTAAGAATTCTTCAATAGACACCTTATAGCAGTCGTCTTGTAGTGGAATGTCGTGAACAAATTGCTTTCTCATTGAAAAGTAAGCTTTACCACGGGACAAGTTTCTTGATATTGATTCTACTATGTATAGATCACACTTTATAGGATGGTTCAATACATACTTGTATGTCTTTTGGTGCCCAAGTTTGTGGTTTTTTCCTACAAACTTATTTTCTTGACTTTTCCAAATTCCTGAAAACCATAAACGTACTTAAACATGTGTTATCTTAAATGAATGAAAATTATATATTGAATGTTTTGAACTGTCAAGTTTTTACTTACTAGAAAAACTGAATCGTTTGTCTTGTTTGTATTTTTCTATGCTGGACTACATTTAGATGCAATAATTTTGTCCATAGAAATTACATGAAAATATAAAGAAGAAAAGTATGATTAGCTTGTATGTAAATAAAAAAAAACAATCTTTTGCGGTAAAATAATGTTAACAATGTACTTACTGGTGTTATGGACTCAATTGTGTAGATTCGAAAGTTGTGGTGAGTGGTTAAAAGCTATGTATTTATGTTTCAAGTCTATAAATGGTGCAAGTTATGTATTTTTGTTATCATATCTATTTACAAGGAATTTAATAATTTCACATTTTATGTTCATTCTTGTATTTTTTTTGTATGTGTGATGTACCTTAGAAATGGGGTAGGAGCTTAGGTCTAGAGTAAGGAACACTCTCATATTACTCTTTCTGCTCATTCCAGATGTAGTCAGAGCTAAACAAATCTTATTTAGATCTTGCTGGTCTTTATCGCTCTCTTAGATTCGACTGATTTAAACATTATTCAAACTCTTATCAATTGGTATCAGGGCAGGATTTACTTCTTTAATTGAAGAATCTACATAGCGTTTTCATCTTTTTGAATCGCTCATTCCGATTTATTTTTCCATAATTTTAAAACATAATTCTTCACTTAATCAATAAGTGATTAATTGATTCTGCTATTGTTTCTATCAATCAATCTGATAATAATTGTAATTTTCTTCTAGAAATTTCTCTTATCATAAAATCTAATCAAATGGCTAATCTCAGTGTCAACACGATGATGAACTATGCAAATCTTGTTTGATCTGCAACGAATATTCCGATGCTGATTCCCGAGTATTATAATCAGTGGGCCGATCGGATGGAAGACTGACTTAATGGCATTGATGTAAATCTGTGGAAATCTATCAAGGAGGGAAATTAGCGTGAAGATATGGTTCAGGCTATTGGTAGTGTTGGAACTACTGTAGAGATGGTTGCACAAGCAAACACCAAGAAGGCTTATGATAAGTATAATCGATTTTAGGGTTTCTTGTGGCCTTGTTGAGTTGATTTGATGACCAAATAGTCCCATGCTAGTGATGAGACTTCGGATCTGGATCCATAGAGGTCCAGAGAGCCTCATTCTTCAAGCTTTATAGAGAACAATGGAGGCCATGACCTTGTGTAGTGAGATTTGTTGAAGATTCTTCATAATTGGTCATATAGAGGTTGTTAATGCATCAAGACTAGGACTTTACGTGATGAATCAGTCTAGGAGGGCCAGATCTATGAATTGTTGGAGTAGATCTGACCTTAGAAGCGAGTTTGGGTGATTGCATGGAATGGACTCGCCGAGTCCGATGAGCAGACTCGGCGAGTAGCTTGAAGATTGCCTTGGACCGGCCAGTGAGTGGTCCGGACGAGTCAGGAGTTGACCCAGTGAGTCAGGGCGAGTTAGAAAGGATTGTCATGTGGTCTGAGTCGAGCTGGGACTCGCCGAGTCGTTCTTGAGACTCGGCGAGTTGAGTCGGGGTGGTCCCGCGATTCTTCCAGGTGGAACTCGTCGAGTCAGGGGGAGTACTCGACGTGTAGAAAGGGAATCCTAGAGAGTTGGTGAGAACGTCTAGACTCGCCGAGTTGCCGTGTGCACTCGCCGAGTCCGGTCAAAGTTGACCATTGACCGTTGACCTGTGTTGACTTCTTAGGGGTAGTCAACCTTAGAGATAAAAAGTGTTAACTAGAGTCTTGTGATGTTATAGGAGGATTAGAGCTCGGAGGATCGAGCACGAGGGATTTCCAGGGATCGTGAGATACCGAGACACGCGAGGTGAGTCTTCTCACTATACCTTACCTTGAGTCGGTAATCAGAGTTATGTGTTAGTGCATGTATGTTACGTGTATGTTATGTGTTGTACTGCATTATTTCTATGTGATTTATGCTGTGCATGTTTATAGAGTTGGAACCGGAAGGTTCACAGAGTTAGAACCTGAGGGTTCACAGAGTTTGGGTGCACGGACCCATAGAGTTATGGCCTCGAGTGGCTAATATGTGTTTTATGTGTGGTATTTTGGGGAACTCATTAAGCGTTGTGCTTACAGTGTTGGTGTTGTTGTTTCAGGTACTAGCGATGACCGTGGGAAGGCGCCGGCTTGATCTGTACACATGTAGAGGAATTCGATATAATTATGTGATCTTGGGATTTGTATGATACACATTGGAATTTGAAACTTGATGTTTTATGAAATTAAAAGAGAAATGTTTTTTTTATAAATTGTGAAAAATAAATTCTAAAATTTTCGGTGTTACAAGTTGGTATCAGAGCCTTGGTTTGAGGGATTCGAGTACACCTTCGGGCGTATTTGAACTCAAACTGAGGATTTGAGATGTATTTTCAAAAAAAAAAAAAAAAAAAAAGAGTAAAAGATTTTCGAAAAAACGCAGAGCAAGAGATGTGTGTACGATCAGTCAGCGCCCGAACGGTGATTTCCCAAAATACCTTTTTATATTATGTGATATTGATATTGATATGATGTATCCGCATGCTAGAGTAGGCTAGGTATTGCTATTAGGACTAGAGTGGCCTGATGTGTGATGCCTTAGCCTAGGGAAAGGTGAGCTGCTATGAGATGCTTGAGAGTGAGTAGGTAGCAGCAAGGGACTTATGAGAGATCTATTAGAGAGTAGTCTATGCATGATAAAGTACTTGAGACCTGGGATCCAAAGAGAAGGACTTGGAGTGTATTTTGGTGCGGTGCGGACAGTAGTATTGGGCCCGTACTACTGGAAGCACCAGAGCGGTGTGCAGCCCAAGTCAGAATCTTTGGAATGCCAAGAATCAAGGAGAAAAGAGTTGTCGAGTGTGAGCATACTCGTGTGGATTCTAATTTATTGTATGTTGTATTTCAGAGGTAGATCATGGTGAGGACACGTTTGATGCCCGAGAGCAGTGGTACCAGTGAGGAGGAGATCCGCCGGATCATTCAGGAGGAGGTGGCTGCGGCCATCAGGGCAGAGATACCAGAGATGTTTGGGTCTATAAAGACCACATTGATTGAGACGTTTGATGAGCGTTATGCCGCTCTTTCTGAGGCTGCTGCTGCAGCAGCTACCGCAGCGATTGCTGCTGCGAGGCCGCAGGGTGGGGATGCGTTGCTGTTCCGTGAGTTCAGCAACACAAAACCACCAGAGTTTGATGGTACTCAGGATCCGGTGGCAGCTATGAGGTGGATATCTGATATTGAGGGGTGTTTCTTCACTTGCTCGTCTCCTGAGCATTTGAAGGTACGGTTCGCGCTGAACCAGCTTCGCTTGGGAGCGAAGGACTGGTGGAAGTTTGTGACGACGCATTATTCGCCTGCTGAGCTTTCTGCGGTGACCTGGGAGAGGTTCACCACTATGTTTCGGGATGAGTACGTTCCCCAGGTGGAGAGGGAGCGTTTAGCACAGGAGTTTCTGACCCTCAAGCAGGGTACTGAGTCTGTTACAGCGATCACGAGGATGTTCCACGAGAGGGCGATGTTCTGCCCTGAGCACGTGTCCACTGAGCAGGCACGTATGAGCCGCTACTTGAGCATCTTGAGGAGGGATATTCGGGAGTTCGCTGCGAACTCCTCGTACCGGACATTTGCCGAGCTTCAGGCAAATGCCCGGAAGAGGGAGATTGAGCTTGAGACCCAGGCCAGGGAGGAGGCAGAGTCTCAGGGGAGGGATCGGCGACCGGCGCTGTCGCAGCCGGCCGCCAAGCGGGCCAAGCCTGCTGATCCCAGACCAGGGAGCCAGAAGGGCCGCAATTGCGGAAAGTGCGGCAAGGGTCATGACGGAGTCTGCCGAGCAGGGTCTTGCTACAAATGTGGCAAGGAGGGGCACATGGCCAAGGACTGCCCCAAGGGGTTTGCAGTGTGCTTTCACTGCAACCAGACCGGACACCGGAAGGCCGAGTGTCCGCAGTTGCGCGGAGCACCTCAGGGGTCTGCTCCTGCCGCCACCAGAGTTACAGAGAGTCGGCCTGTGAAGGCCGAGACGCCGAGAGCTCGAGGGAGAGCCTTCCAGCTGACTGCGGAGGAGGTCCGCGCCGCGCCCGATGTTGTGGCTGGTATGTTTCCTTTCGTGTATTTATTTTGATATATGGTGTTATGCTTATATTATGTTATGTGTAGGTACCTTTCTTGTGAATTCCGTACCTGCTTTAGTGTTATTTGACTCGGGTGCGAGTCGGTCTTTTGTATCTTTGGCCTTTAGCCAGCATATCAGTGCTAGTCGTGAGGCACTGAGTCGGCCTCTGAGAGTCTCCATAGCTGATGATAGAGTGATTTGTGCCGCAGAGGTTTTCCGGGAATGTGTGTTAGAGATTTTCGGGATTGAGTTTCCGATCGATCTGATTCCTATTGCGATGGGTGATGTTTGTGTCATTGTGGGCATGGACTGGTTGAGCCGATTCGGCGCGATTATCGACTGTGAGCGTCAGCTGGTGACTATACGAGACCCTAGTGGGGGAGTTCTTTCGGTGTACGGTGAGGGTACACGTTCGGGATCAGCCTTTTGTTCGGCCGCTAGGGCGAGGCAGTGTCTACAGCAGGGCTGTAAGGGTTTTGTGGCATATGTGATGGATACGCGAGCGACTTCCGAGAGACCAAGTTCAGTCGGGGAGGTACCGGTGGTGTGTGAGTTTCCAGATGTCTTTCCCGAGGAGCTACCGGGAGTACCTCCTGTGAGGCAAGTGGAGTTTGGTATTGATTTGGTTCCGGGGGCTGCGCCTATAGCTAAGGTGCCTTATCGTCTTGCACCTCCAGAGATGCAAGAGTTATCCTCGCAGCTTCAGGAGTTGCTGGGAAAGGGATTTATTCGGCCGAGCAGCTCGCCGTGGGGAGCACCTATTCTGTTCGTCAAAAAGAAGGATGGTTCACACCGGATGTGTATTGATTATCGGGAGTTGAACAAACTGACGATCAAGAACCGTTACCCGTTGCCGAGGATCGACGATTTATTTGATCAGTTGCAGGGAGCATCTTGGTTTTCCAAGATCGATTTGAGGTCGGGATATCATCAGGTGAGAGTGCGAGATGAGGATGTCCAGAAGACATCTTTCAGGACGCGTTATGGGCATTATGAGTTTGTGGTGATGCCTTTTGGGCTCACTAATGCCCCGGCGGTGTTCATGGACCTCATGAACAGGGTATGTAGGCCAATGTTGGATCGGTCGGTGATTGTATTTATCGATGATATTCTGGTGTATTCGAGATCTAGAGAGCAGCATGAGGAGCATTTGAGGGAGGTCCTTGGGGTACTGAGATCGGAGAAGCTTTATGCAAAGTTCTCCAAGTGTGATTTCTGGTTACGGGAGGTCCAGTTCCTTGGGCATCTCGTTAACCAGGAAGGGATTCTGGTCGATCCGGCCAAGGTTGAGGCGGTGATGGGTTGGGAGGTGCCAAGGTCACCCTCTGAGATCAGGAGCTTCCTTGGATTAGCAGGGTATTATCGGAGATTTATCAAGGATTTCTCCAAGATCGCAGTGCCGCTCACCAGGTTGACCCGGAAGGGTGTTGCATTCTCATGGGGTCCCGAGCAGCAGACCTCCTTTGAGACACTTCGCCAGAGGTTGTGCGAAGCCCCGGTATTAGCCCTTCCGGAAGGGATGGAGGATTTTGTAGTATATTGTGATGCATCGATTTTGGGGTTGGGTGCGGTGTTGATGCAGAGGGGTCATGTGATAGCATATGCATCGAGGCAGCTGAAGCCTCATGAGACGAGGTATCCCACGCATGATCTAGAGTTGGGGGCAGTAGTGTTCGCCCTCAAGATTTGGCGCCACTACTTATATGGGGTTCGATGTACGATATACACGGACCATAAGAGCTTGAAGTACTTGATGGATCAGCCCAATCTAAACATGCGTCAGAGGAGGTGGTTAGATGTGGTCAAGGATTATGATTGTGAGATCCTGTACCACCCGGGCAAGGCCAACGTGGTGGCCGATGCGTTGAGCCGCAGGGCGGAGAGCACTCCATTGCGAGATGTATGTTTGAGATTGACCCTGATAGCTCCGGTATTGGATGCCATCCGTGGGGCACAGGCCGAGGCTGTGCAGCCGGAGATGCAGAAGAGGGAACGGGTCGTTGGTTTGGTTTCAGAATTCGTTACGGATGGGCGAGGGCTTATGACTTTTCAGGGTCGGATTTGGGTACCGTTTGTGGGTGGTTCGCGCACTTCCTTGATGGAGGAGGCACATCGGTCGAAATTTTCGATCCATCCGGGGGCTACGAAGATGTATTTGGATTTGAGGAGAGAGTATTGGTGGCCCTGTATGAAGAGGGACGTCGCATGGTTTGTTGAGAGGTGCTTGACCTGTCGTAAGGTTAAGGCTGAGCACCAGAGACCCCATGGCAAATTGCAGCCATTGGAGGTTCCCGAATGGAAATGGGAACAGATCACTATGGATTTCATCACCAAATTGCCGAGAACTGCCAGAGGAGTTGATGCAATTTGGGTGATTGTGGATAGGCTGACGAAGAGCGCTCACTTCCTTGCCATCAGTGAGAGTTCTTCAGCAGAGAAGTTGGCAGAGTTATATGTGAGAGAAGTGGTATCTCGGCATGGGGTGCCGATCTCGATTGTTTCAGACCGTGATGTGCGCTTTACTTCCAGATTCTGGAAGAAATTTCATGAGGAGTTGGGTACTAGATTGCATTTTAGTACAGCATATCATCCCCAGACAGACGGTCAGAGTGAGCGGACGATTCAGACGCTTGAGGACATGCTTCGAGCATGTGTGTTGGATTTCGGGGGTAGCTGGGATGCGTATCTACCCTTGGCAGAGTTTTCCTACAACAACAGCCATCATTCGAGCATTGGTATGCCACCCTTTGAGCTGTTGTATGGTAGGAGGTGTCGGACCCCCATTTGCTGGGGAGAAGTTGGGCAGAGAGTGATGGGCAGTACCGAGATCGTGCTTCGGACGACAGAGCAGATTCAGCAGGTCAGACAGAGGTTATTGACCGCCCAGAGTCGACAGAAGAGTTATGCAGACAGACGCCGGTCCGAGCTTGAGTTTCAGGTCGGCGACTTCGTTCTCCTGAAGGTCTCTCCTTGGAAAGGAGTGATTCGATTCAGGAAGAGGGGCAAGTTGGGGCCCCGGTATATTGGGCCATTTCGTGTGATTGCGAGGGTAGGCCGGGTAGCCTATCGTTTGGAGTTGCCAGCAGAGTTGGGGCAAATCCACGACACTTTTCATGTGTCGCAATTGAGGAAATGTATTGCCGATGAGTCGGCAGTAGTTCCATTAGAGGATATTCAGGTGGATGCGAGCCTGAATTATGCCGAGAGACCAGTAGCCATCAGAGATCGGAAGATCAAGGTTCTGAGGAACAAGGAGGTACCTTTGGTGTTGGTTCAGTGGCAACACCGGAAGGGATCAGAGATGACCTGGGAGCCGGAGCGCGAGATGCGGGCTCAGCATCCGGAGCTATTTTAGAGCGAGACTTCGAGGGCGAAGTCTAATCCTAGTGGGGGAGAATTGTAACATCCCGGATCTCCAGGTATTTTATTGTTTTAATATTTTGAGTTTTGAGAAGGGACTCGGCGAGTTGGAGCTCAGACTCGCCGAGTAGGGTCGCGATTCTGGACGCGGGATTCGTTCGGACTCGGCGAGTCCAGGATATGGACTCGGCGAGTCCACGCTGTTTAATGAAACCCTAATTTCTCGGGTTTGGGACCTATTTAAATGGCCTTATGGCCGTCATTTGCATCCATCAGTCCATAGAGAGAAACCCTAAAAGTGCTTTAGCGATTTGAGAGTGAAAGGAGGCATTTCTTGACATTTGTGAGTTGTTTAGCAAAGAAGAAGGAGGCTCTAGCCAAGAGGAGGCAAAGGAGACGACTAACTGGTGGATTTGAAGCTTGACCCTTCAATCTAAAGGTATGATTTCGACTCATCTCCTGTTTTGTGAAGTATAATCGATTTTAGGGTTTCTTGTGGCCTTGTTGAGTTGATTTGATGACCAAATAGTCCCATGCTAGTGATGAGACTTCGGATCTGGATCCATAGAGGTCCAGAGAGCCTCATTCTTCAAGCTTTATAGAGAACAATGGAGGCCATGACCTTGTGTAGTGAGATTTGTTGAAGATTCTTCATAATTGGTCATATAGAGGTTGTTAATGCATCAAGACTAGGACTTTACGTGATGAATCAGTCTAGGAGGGCCAGATCTATGAATTGTTGGAGTAGATCTGACCTTAGAAGCGAGTTTGGGTGATTGCATGGAATGGACTCGCCGAGTCCGATGAGCAGACTCGGCGAGTAGCTTGAAGATTGCCTTGGACCGGCCAGTGAGTGGTCCGGACGAGTCAGGAGTTGACCCAGTGAGTCAGGGCGAGTTAGAAAGGATTGTCATGTGGTCTGAGTCGAGCTGGGACTCGCCGAGTCGTTCTTGAGACTCGGCGAGTTGAGTCGGGGTGGTCCCGCGATTCTTCCAGGTGGAACTCGTCGAGTCAGGGGGAGTACTCGACGTGTAGAAAGGGAATCCTAGAGAGTTGGTGAGAACGTCTAGACTCGCCGAGTTGCCGTGTGCACTCGCCGAGTCCGGTCAAAGTTGACCGTTGACCGTTGACCTGTGTTGACTTCTTAGGGGTAGTCAACCTTAGAGATAAAAAGTGTTAACTAGAGTCTTGTGATGTTATAGGAGGATTAGAGCTCGGAGGATCGAGCACGAGGGATTTCCAGGGATCGTGAGATACCGAGACACGCGAGGTGAGTCTTCTCACTATACCTTACCTTGAGTCGGTAATCAGAGTTATGTGTTAGTGCATGTATGTTACGTGTATGTTATGTGTTGTACTGCATTATTTCTATGTGATTTATGCTGTGCATGTTTATAGAGTTGGAACCGGAAGGTTCACAGAGTTAGAACCTGAGGGTTCACAGAGTTTGGGTGCACGGACCCATAGAGTTATGGCCTCGAGTGGCTAATATGTGTTTTATGTGTGGTATTTTGGGGAACTCACTAAGCGTTGTGCTTACAGTGTTGGTGTTGTTGTTTCAGGTACTAGCGATGACCGTGGGAAGGCGTCGGCTTGATCTGTACACATGTAGAGGAATTCGATATAATTATGTGATCTTGGGATTTGTATGATACACATTGGAATTTGAAACTTGATGTTTTATGAAATTAAAAGAGAAATGTTTTTTTTATAAATTGTGAAAAATAAATTCTAAAATTTTCGGTGTTACAAGGTTCCTAGTGGGAGTCTAAGATAGTTGAGTGTTGGTTGCCCTAAACACACTTCCTCGAGCTTCTGAGTACTATCACTACTTAGTTGGATTAACCCTAATAGTAGTTTATGATAGCTATTTTTAGTTTGACTTTGACAAAGTTACGATGTGTTCCTGTAATCGAGTTATGAATGTTGACCCCGAAAGAAATTACACGGTTCTTCATCGGACGTCACTATGGTAAAAAGTTATGCTTACTTTGACTTGTCGTCGGGTTATAGCTAGCAACCACAGTAGGGAGTACCAATCCCATATAGATCTATACATATCTCTTTTGCACATTTAAGGATTAATGATTGTAAGTCAGGCTCTAGTTGAATATGAATCAACGTGTTGATGAATTGTGTCTCATCTAACTCTTGTCGTGAGGGCTTCCCCTAGTCGGTTTTTTCTTATTCTCATTGTGCTTTATACGGTATACTTATTATATATACTATTTATCTGATACATGTGAGTGTGTGTGTGTGTGTCTGTATATATATATATATATATATATATATATATATATATATATATATATATATATAGTGTGTGTGTGTGTTTAGCATAGCCGAGAATTTGGGCAGAGTAACACAAAGTACTGAGCTTATCCAAAGCTGGCTATAATGATGAGCTTTCGTGTTTCCTGGCAACTAGTGAGCATGACAACTAGGTATGATCTTATCTATCAAATTAGTTTATCATAACAACCATGCATAATATTGGCTAATTGGTTTCGGCATAATATTATCCTAATGCTATTGGTATAATTATCTAACTATAATTAGTGATTATTATGTAAAGTTGTAATTTAGACATGTACCCCCCCCCCCCCCCCCCCCGAAAAGAGTTGAAAATGGGGCCTTAAACTCACCTGTGAGTTTGAAAACATATGTGTTTGGTAGATACCACAAATTAGCGCTTCGAGAGGCGATTGAGGCGATGACACATGAGGCGATTTCAGAGAGAGGATTTGAGAATGGTGTGAGGAAAGTAACTGCCAAGACCTGCTATTTATAGCAGGTTTGGAGTGCATGTAGTGCAAATCCATGCAAACTAAATGATTGTGCCACGTGTCCTCATCTCATTATGCCATGTCACCTTGTATCTCGACGTAATCAAGTATCAGTGCATGCGGGGTACTGCGCGCTAGCGTGCGTGACGGTAAAAATTGAACTTTGAAAATTTTTAAATCTCACATACAAACCTCGTTCTCAACGACTCTTATATATTCATGTAGGTATTGACATTCTCTATAACTTTCATTTTGGCCATTTTGCCTAGTTTTGACTTCTATTTTTCAACATGTTTTTATTACCGTTATAATCTTACAAGAATCATAACTCTCACAAGTGATATCTCTTTTAGGCTTTCTTTGCCACATAATTTCCACTTTAAGTAGTACTAAGATTGTCTAGTTGGTGACTTTCTCCTAAAGTCGACCAATCACCTTGTAGTTTTCGTTGTTGTAACTTTTTAATTACGGTAGATATAAATTTACCATAACTATCATATCTTCTCCATAATATGTTGGATTCGTATGAAATTTATATTTCTTGAAGCTCGATAACTTAAGGAGTAAAAATATGCTAACCTGCTCTTAAAGTGACGCGACTTTTTTCACACTTATTTTTGAGCCTAATGGTTGACGTACTTAAGAGTGAAATTTTTTGAATATATTAAAATATATCGGGTGGTTACTAGGTTTTCCTTATTACATTCCTATGTCTTATCGTTAAGTGTTAACGGTATTTGACGACGTATTCTCTGGGTTGTCACATCCTTCCCCCGTTAAAAGAAATTTCGTCCGGTAATTGTAACAACTCAATTTTCAAATAAAATTTTCATTTAAAACAAAACATCATTATTCGACAAAAGAGTTTATTCCAAGTTTGTTTCAAAATATAAATATTAAATCTCCAGGATCTTCAACAGTGGCAGTGTGTACGTGTCACGCCGGCGCCTTTCCACGGTCATCACTAGTACCTGAAAAACATAAACAACTGGTAAGCATAAATGCTTAGTGAGTTCCCCAGTATACGACTTACCCACATACGCCTTCCGGCCCGGACCTTTCGATCCACATATCATTGCCTTCCGGCCCGGATCTTTCGATCCACATAACATTGCCTTCCGGCCCGGATCTTTCGATCCACATAACATTGCCTTCCGGCCCGGATCTTTCGATCCACATAATATATATACCGCATATAAACACACATCACATATAAAGCATCTACCTCTCTAGACATAGTATGAATATAACACACACGACCTGCCGGTCTAACAGTCAAACCCTTCTGGGTGAAGTATAGTGAGAAGACTCACCTCGTAGTACGCAGGCTATAACCTCTTCGTGCTACTCGCACACAATCCGCTAGTCCGCAGGTTCCCTATAATACCACAGCCCTAGTTAATGATCTTATCAAACAACACAACTGACCCCTCTAAGATATGTACAGGTCAACGGTCAATCTGGACCGGACTCGTCGAGTACAAAGGGTAACTCGACGAGTATAGACATCCTGACACCACTCGCCGAGTCTGAAGAACGACTCGACGAGTTCCAGTAAATCTTCAAGCTACTCGCCGAGTCTGAAGAACAACTCGGCGAGTCCTAGTGAATCTTCAAGCTACTCGCCGAGTCTGATCATTGGACTCGGCGAGTCCTCGCCATGCAGTCAATCAACTGCCTCCTGTAATTCGCATGATTCCGAAATATATAGATATGGGACTTCCTGGACCTTTACATATACTATTACTGGGATTTAAACACTTGTAACAACTCTATAATCTATCAAATCCTTAAATGGGTTTTCCTAAACCCTAGATTCGTGTACAACACCAAAACTACAGAAATGATCCAAGGATTACCTGAAAAACGTGATCCCTGCGTCCCCAACCTTCAGAGCTCAACCCCTTGATCCTCCTTTGATCACCACCTTGCCTCTCCTTGCCTAACAACCTCTTCAAGCTTCCACTAGCCTTCACCCTTGCTCCAGATGCCCACAACCGTTTAAGTTATCTTCAATCGGCCAAAAGACGAGACATGACGGCCCTAAAGACATTATATACGATCCAGAATCAAAACGGCTAGGGTTTCAGCTGGACATCGTCGACTCGCCGAGTCCCTAATGGACTCGTCGAGTCCAGTCGCGAATCTGCGACCAAAACCGTGGTCCTACTCGGCGAGTCAGGCATCAACTCGCCGAGTCCCCCCCTTAAATATTCCCCAAATTAATTTAAAGTAATACCTGAAATTCCGGGCTGTTACAACTCTCCCCCACTAGAACTAGACTTCGCCCTCGAAGTCTCCTTCTGCGAATAACTCCGGATGTTGCTCCCGCATTTCACTCTCCGGCTCCCAAGTCATCTCCGATCCCTTCCGATGTTGCCACTGAACCAACACCAGAGGTATCTCCTTGTTCCGTAAAACCTTGATCTTCTGATCCCTGATAGCTACTGGTCTCTCGGCGTAATTCAAGCTCGCATCCACCTGAATATCTTCCAGCGGAACCACTGCCGATTCATCGGCTATACACTTCCTCAACTGTGATACGTGGAAGGTATTGTGAATCTGATTCAGCTCCGCTGGCAACTCCAACCGATAAGCTACCCGACCTACCCTTGCAATTACCCGAAATGGACCTATGAACCGGGGCCCCAATTTGCCCCTCTTCCTGAACCGAATCACCCCTTTCCAAGGAGAAACCTTTAGAAGAACGAAGTCGCCGACCTGGAATTCGAGCTCGGACCGGCGTCTGTCCGCATAACTCTTCTGTCGGCTCTGGGCGGTCAATAACCTCTGCCTCACCCGTTGGATCTGTTCAGTCGTTTGGAGTACGATCTCTGTACTGCCCATCACTCTCTGTCCCACTTCTCCCCAGCAAATGGGAGTCCGACACCTCCTACCATACAACAACTCAAAAGGTGGCATACCAATGCTCGAATGATGGCTGTTGTTGTAGGAAAATTCAGCCAGCGGCAGATGCGCATCCCAGCTGCCCCCGAAGTCTAACACACACGCTCTAAGCATATCTTCCAATGTCTGGATCGTCCGCTCGCTTTGACCGTCGGTCTGGGGATGGTATGCGGTACTAAAATGCAGTTTAGTACCCAACTCCTCATGGAATTTCTTCCAGAACCTGGAAGTGAAACGCACATCGCGGTCCGAAACAATCGAGGTCGGCACTCCATGCCGAGATACTACCTCTCTCACGTACAACTCCGCCAACTTCTCTGCTGATGAACTTTCACTAATGGCAAGGAAATGTGCACTCTTTGTTAGTCTATCCACAATCACCCAAATCGCATCGACTCCCCTGGCAGTTTTCGGCAATTTAGTGATGAAATCCATCGTGATCTGATCCCACTTCCACTCAGGGATCTCCAAGGGTTGCAACTTACCGTGCGGTCTCTGGTGCTCGGCCTTAACTTTACGGCAGGTCAAACACCTCTCCACGAACCAAGCCACGTCTCTCTTCATGCAAGGCCACCAGTACTCCTTTTTCAAATCCAGATACATTTTCGTAGCACCGGGATGGATTGAGAATTTCGATCTATGTGCCTCCTCCATGAAAATGACACGCGTACCGCCCACGAATGGCACCCAGATCTGACCCTGAAATGTCAGAAGTCCCCGCCCATCCATAACGAACTCTGAAATTAACCCGACGACCCGCTCATGTTTCTGCATCCCAGACTTCACAACCTCGGCCTGTGCCCCACGAATAGTATCTAATACCGGAGTCACCACTGTCAATCTCAAACATACATCCCGCAATGGAGTACCCTCCGCCCTACGACTCAATGCATCGGCTACCACATTAGCCTTGCCTGGGTGATATAGGATCTCACAATCATAATCCTTAACCACGTCTAACCATCTCCTCTGGCGCATGTTTAGGTTGGGTTGATCCATCAAATACTTCAAACTCTTATGGTCCGTGTATATGGTACAACGAACCCCGTACAGGTAGTGTCGCCAAATTTTGAGGGCGAACACTACTGCCCCCAACTCTAAGTCATGCGTGGGATATCTCGCTTCGTGAGGCTTCAGCTGCCTCGATGCATAGGCTATTACATGGCCCCTCTGCATCAACACTGCACCCAGTCCTGAAATCGATGCGTCGCAATATACGACGAAGTCCTCCATCCCTTCAGGAAGGGCTAATACTGGTGCTTCGCACAGTCTCTGACGAAGTGTCTCGAAGGAAGTCTGCTGCTCGGGTCCCCATGAGAATGTAACACCCTTTCGGGTCAATTTGGTAAGTGGCACTGCGATCTTGGAGAAGTCCCTAATGAACCTTCGATAGTACCCTGCCAACCCAAGGAAACTCCTGATCTCCGAAGGTGACTTTGGTGCCTCCCATCTCATCACCGCCTCCACCTTGGCCGGATCGACCAATATCCCTGCCTGATTTACAACGTGCCCCAGAAATTGAACCTCCCGTAACCAGAAGTCACATTTGGAGAATTTTGCATATAGCTTCTCCGACCTCAGTACCTCAAGGACCTCCCTCAAATGTCCCTCATGCTGCTCCCTAGACCGCGAATACACCAGAATGTCGTCGATGAATACAATCACAGACCGATCCAGCATCGGCCTGCATACCCTGTTCATGAGATCCATGAACACTGCGGGGGCATTGGTGAGCCCAAAAGGCATCACCACGAACTCGTAATGCCCATACCGCGTCCTAAAGGCTGTCTTCTGGACGTCCTCATCCCGCACCCTTACCTGATGGTACCCTGATCTCAAATCAATCTTGGAAAACCAAGATGCCCCTTGCAACTGATCGAATAGATCATCGATTCTTGGTAACGGATAGCGGTTCTTAACTGTCACCTTGTTCAGTTCCCGGTAATCGATACACATCCTGTGTGAACCATCCTTCTTCTTGACGAACAGTATCGGTGCTCCCCACGGCGAGCTACTCGGCCGAATAAATCCTTTTCCCAACAACTCTTGAAGTTGCGAGGACAATTCTTGCATCTCTGGAGGTGCAAGACGATAAGGCACCTTCGCAATAGGCGCCGCCCCTGGAACTAGGTCGATACCAAACTCCACTTGCCTCGCAGGAGGTATTCCCGGCAAATCCTCGGGGAAAACATCTGGAAACTCGCGCACCACTGGAACCTCCTTCAATGTCTTCGGTCTCTCGGAATTCTCCTGCGTATCCATCACATACGCCACAAAACCGTTACATCCCCGCTGTAGGCATTGCCTCGCCCTAGCAGCCGAACAAAAAACTAATCTCGAACGGGTACCCTCGCCGTACACCGTAAGAACTCCCCCACTAGGGTCTCGTATAGTCACCAACTGACGCTCGCAGTCGATGACAGCGCTGAATCGGCTCAACCAGTCCATGCCTACAATGACGCAGACATCACCCATCGCAATAGGAATTAGGTCAATCGGAAATGCGATCCCGAAGATTTCTAGCACACATCTCCGAAAAACCTCCGTAGCACAAATCACCCTCTCAGCCGCAATGGAAACGCTCAAAGGCCGACTTAACGGCTCACGACTACTGCCGATGTGCTGACTAAAAGCTAACGATACAAACGATCTACTCGCACCCGAATCAAATAATACTAGAGCAGGCATAGAGTTCACAAGGAAAGTACCTACACATATATTAACATAAGCATAACATTCCGACTTTTAATTAAATACATGAAAGATAACATACCTGCCACAACATCGGGCGCAGCGCGGACCTCCTCCGCAGTCAGCTGAAAGGCTCTCCCGCGAGCCCTCGGGGCCTCGACCTTCACCGGTCGGGTCTCAGTAGTCCGGGTAGTAGGTGTAGCTCCCTGACGAAGTTGCGGGCACTCGGCCTTCCGATGGCCTGTCTGGTTGCAGTGAAAGCAAACCATAAACCCCTTAGGGCAATCCCTGGCAATATGTCCGTCCTTGCCACACTTGTAGCAACCACTAGCTCGACACGCCCCCTCGTGACTCTTGCCGCACTTCGCGCAAGTGCGACCCTTCGAACCTCCCATCCTCGAATCAGCGAACTTAGTCCGCTTGGCTGCCGGCTGAGACTGGGCCGGCCGTCGATCCACCTGCCGAGACTCAGCCTCCTCCCTCGCTTGAGTCTCCAACTCAATCTCGCGCTTCCTGGCGTTCTCCTGAAGCTCAGTGAAAGTACGATAGGTGGAGTTTGACACAAACTCCCGAATCTCCCTCTTCAAAACACCCAAATAGCGGCTCATTCGCGACTGCTCCGTAGATACCAGCTCGGGGCAGAACATTGCCCTCTCAGGAAACTTCCGTGTGATCACTGCCACGGAATCGGTACCCTGCTTAAGGGTCAAGAACTCCTGAATCAATCGCTCCCTCTCTACCGGGGGAACGTACTCATCCCTGAACATCTCTGCAAACCTCTCCCATGTCACCGCCGAAATCTCTGCCTGAGTGAAGTTCGCTGTCACGAACTTCCACCAATCCTTCGCTCCCAGACGGAGCTGGTTCAAGGCGAACCGTACCCTCAAGTGCTCCGGGCATGAGCAAGTATAGAAACACCCCTCGATGTCGGCGACCCACCTCATAGCTGCAATCGGATCCTGCGTCCCATCAAATTCAGGGGGTTTCGTGTTGCTGAATTCCCTGAATAGTAATGAATCACCCCCTTGCGGCCTGGCAGCAGCCACCGCTGCGGTAGCGGCAGCAACTGCAGCTTCAGAAATTGCGGCGCACCGCTCCTCAAACTCCTCCATTAACGTGGTCTTAATAGACCCAAACATCTCCGGGATCTCAGCCCGGACCGCCGCAGCTACCTCTTCCTGAATAATCTGACGAATCTCCTCGTCACTCGCACCGCTCGAACTCGCCCCATTGCGTGTGATAACCATGATGTCTCTGAAATACAACATAAAATCATCAGAGACTCCACCAAGTACAATTGTACTCGATACGCGCCCTACCCAGTCTCCGATTTCCAGGGATTCTTATTTGAGTCTTCCACTGATCCGGTGCCTTCGGTAGTACGGGCCCAATACTACCGACCACACCGTATCAGTATTCGTCCCAAATCTTCCTCCCCAAATCCCGAATACGAGTACTCTACTTCTAGTATGCACTAATTACTTGCACGCTACCAAATATCTCACATAAGCAATCTTCCTAGACTAAGGCATCACAAAACAGGCAATTCTATTCCTATCATGTATACCTAGTCTTCTAGCATGCATAACAATTCATAATTCAGTGCATAACATAACATCGTAAGGTATTCTGGGGATCTTTACCGTTCGGACGCTGGCTGCTCGTACACACTGTTCCACCCTTGTTTTTACCGCCTTGCCCTTTATAAAATGTTACGTCTTTATCATTTTTAAGAAAAAAGTTCTTCCTCAAATCCCCGGTCTGAGTTCAGTTGCACCCAAAAGTACCCCCGAATCCCTCAAACCAAGGCTCTGATACCAATTGTAACAACTCAATTTTCAAGTAAATTTTTCATTTAAAACAAAACATCATTATTCGACAAAAGAGTTTATTCCAAGTTTGTTTCAAAATATAAATATTAAATCTCCAGGATCTTCAACAGTGGCAGTGTGTACGTGTCACGCCGGCGCCTTTCCACGGTCATCACTAGTACCTGAAAAACATAAACAACTGGTAAGCATAAATGCTTAGTGAGTTCCCCAGTATACGACTTACCCACATACGCCTTCCGGCCCGGACCTTTCGATCCACATATCATTGCCTTCCGGCCCGGATCTTTCGATCCACATAACATTGCCTTCCGGCCCGGATCTTTTGATCCACATAACATTGCCTTCCGGCCCGGATCTTTCGATCCACATAACATTGCCTTCCGGCCCGGATCTTTCGATCCACATAACATTGCCTTCCGGCCCGGATCTTTCGATCCACATAATATATATACCGCATATAAACACACATCACATATAAAGCATCTACCTCTCTAGACATAGTATGAATATAACACACACGACCTGCCGGTCTAACAGTCAAACCCTTCTGGGTGAAGTATAGTGAGAAGACTCACCTCGTAGTACGCAGGCTATAACCTCTTCGTGCTACTCGCACACAATCCGCTAGTCCGCAGGTTCCCTATAATACCACAGCCCTAGTTAATGATCTTATCAAACAACACAACTGACCCCTCTAAGATATGTACAGGTCAACGGTCAATCTGGACCAGACTCGTCGAGTACAAAGGGTAACTCGACGAGTATAGACATCCTGACACCACTCGCCGAGTCTGAAGAACGACTCGACGAGTTCCAGTAAATCTTCAAGCTACTCGCCGAGTCTGAAGAACAACTCGGCGAGTCCTAGTGAATCTTCAAGCTACTCGCCGAGTCTGATCATTGGACTCGGCGAGTCCTCGCCATGCAGTCAATCAACTGCCTCCTGTAATTCGCATGATTCCGAAATATATAGATATGGGACTTCCTGGACCTTTACATATACTATTACTGGGATTTAAACACTTGTAACAACTCTATAATCTATCAAATCCTTAAATGGGTTTTCCTAAACCCTAGATTCGTGTACAACACCAAAACTACAGAAATGATCCAAGGATTACCTGAAAAACGTGATCCCTGCGTCCCCAACCTTCAGAGCTCAACCCCTTGATCCTCCTTTGATCACCACCTTGCCTCTCCTTGCCTAACAACCTCTTCAAGCTTCCACTAGCCTTCACCCTTGCTCCAGATGCCCACAGCCGTTTAAGTTATCTTCAATCGGCCAAAAGACGAGACATGACGGCCCTAAAGACATTATATACGATCCAGAATCAAAACGGCTAGGGTTTCAGCTGGACAGCGTCGACTCGCCGAGTCCCTAATGGACTCGTCGAGTCCAGTCGCGAATCTGCGACCAAAACCGTGGTCCTACTCGGCGAGTCAGGCATCAACTCGCCGAGTCCCCCCCTTAAATATTCCCCAAATTAATTTAAAGTAATACCTGAAATTCCGGGCTGTTACAGTAATTTAGCATGTAGTTGGGGAGTTCTCAAATAAATGGGGATACTTGTTCCTCATTGGATCTTCGCGTTCCCACGTGAACTCCGGTCCTTGGCTAGAGTTCCATCATACCTTCACTATAGGAATGCAACTTTGCTTAATACTCTTGACTTCACGATCCGTGATCTTGACTAGCTCCTAAAAAAAGTTGAGTTTCATGTCGATCTGGATCTCATCGAAGGGTATAACTAGCGTGTCGTTATAGAGGCATTTCTTAAGGTTCAAAATATGAAAGACATTGTGTACGTTGTTGAGCTCTTTGGGTAGGGCGAATCGGTAGGATACTCGGCTTATTCTAGCAAGGATCTCAAAAGGTCTTATGTATCGGGGATTGAGTTTGCCTCTCTTGTCAAATCTTATAACTCCTTTCCACGGAGATACTCTTAGCATTACTCTATCCCAACTAGAAATTCAAGTTGTTTTCATTAAAACTCGGTGTATTTCTTCTGACGACCACGGGCCGTTCTCAGCCGTTCCTTAATTTTGCATGATCTTCGTAGTTTTCTCATGACTAATCTCAAGTCTGCTTAGCAACGTCTTCCTAGCGTGCTTCTTTTCTAGTTGGGTGACACCAACTTCTGCCCAACACAATGGTGAATGGCATTTTCTCCCATAAAGTGCTTCAAATGGTGCAACCTTTTATGCTCCTGTGATAACTATTGTTGTAGGAAAATTCGACCAACGGTAGGTGAATATCTCATGCATCACCAAAGTCTATCATGCATGCTCTGAGCATACATTCTAAGCTTTATATGGTCTGCTCGCTTTAACCATTTGTCTGTGGGTGATAGGCGGTACTCATATCGAGCTGGGTTCCTAATGCTCGATGCATCGATTGCTAAAATCGGGACAAATGTCGGCTATCTCTGTCTAAAATTATCGTCGTGGGTACTTCGTGTAGCCAGACTATTTCTTTGACATAAGTCTTGGCTAACTTCTCCATTTTATCCATTTCCTTAATGGGTAGGAAATGGGCAGACTTTTTCAGACGATCGATTATTACCCAAATCGTGTCATAACTGTTAGGCGTCTTGGTTATCTTCGCGATGAAGTCCATGGCAGTTGTTGCATTAGACCCAATGGTTTTTGTTAATCGGCTTTGACCTTAGCGCAGGTCAAGCACTTTCTCATGTAGGTGGTGATCTCTACCTTTTAAGTTCAGCCACTAGTAAATTTTCTTTAGGTCAAGATACATCTAATCAGATCTTAGGTGAACTGAGTATCTTGTCTTGTGAGCTTCGTCCAGTACTGGACTCCTGATGTCACCAAATTTTGGTACCCATATTCGGTTCATGAAACACACGGATCCATTTTCTCTATACTCAAATTGCTTATCCATGCCTCGTAGGCCTTCTTCTGCTTTGTTCTCCTCCTTCATTTTCTCTACTTAGGCTTCTCGAATTTGGGCATGAAGATTTGGCTGGATTGTTAGAGTGAGTTCTTTCACTCTGTGAGGTTTTACTCGTTCCTTTCTGCTTAGGGCATCAACTACTATGTTAGCTTTGCCCGGGTGGCATTGAATCTCACACTCGTAGTCATTCATCAGCTCAAGCCACCTTCATTGTCTCATGTTGAGTTTCATTTGGTTGAAGATGTGCTGAAGACTCTTATGGTCCGTGTATATGACACACTTTGTGCCATACTAGTAGTGTTGGTAGATCTTTAAGGCGAAAACTACAGATCCCAATTCCAGGTCATGGGTGGTGTAATTATTCTTGTGAGTCTTAAGTTGGCATAAGGAATAAGCGATCATTTTGTCTCTTTGCATGAGTACACACCCCATGCCCTGATGTGATGTGTCGTAATATACAACAAAATTTTTGGTTACTTCTGAAAGTGAAAGAATTGAGGCACTACACAACATATGTTTCAACGTTTGAAACACAGATTATTGTTGTTCTTTCCATTCAAACCTTGTATCCTTCTGTGTAAGTGTAGTGAGAGGTTTTTCTATTTTTGAGAAATTTTCTATAAATCTCCTATAATATCCTGCCAATCCTAGACATTGACGCACCTCTATAGGCATTATGGGTGCTTCCCAAATCTTTATGGCTTTAATCTTGGAAGAATCTACGTGAATGTCCTTATTGCTGACCACATGTTTTAAAAAATGTTTCTTCTCTAATCCAAAATTCACACTTCAAGTATTTTTCATACAATTTCTTCAACAATTTGCGTACAATTTTGCTTTCCTTAACAACTCCAAAATGATTTGATGGTGTTGACCGTGTTCCTCCTATGTTCATGAGTATATCAATATAGCATCGATGAATACCATCACGAAATTATCAAGGTTAGGTTTACAGACACGGTTCATTAGATCCATGAAGACAACTGGCACATTATTTAATCTAAAAGGGATTACTAGAAACTCGTAATGGCCATAACGAGTTTTGAAAGCAGTCTTCGGAATGTCTTCTTCATGTACTCGAAGCTGATGGTACCCAGACCTTAAATCAATCTTCGAGTAAAATCTAGATCCTTGAAGTTGATCGAACATACCGTCAATCCTTAGGAGTGGATATTTATTCTTGATTGTCAACTTATTCAACTCTCGGTAGTTGGTGCAGATTCTGAAGGTTCTGTCCTTTTTTTGAAGAATAACACCGGGGCTCCTCATGGTGAGAATCTCAGTCTTATAAAAGCCCTTATCCAAAAGCTCATAGATTTGAACGAACAACTCTTGCATTTCGGAAGGGGCTAATATGTAGGGTGATTTTGCCACTGGAGTTGCCCCTAGGACTAGGTCAATTCGAAATTCAACTTCACAAATTGGTAGTAGTCCAGGCAAGTCCTCTGGAAATAGATCGGGAAAATCACATACTTGGGGTATGTCCTTGATTTCCTTATTCTCACTCCTCTTATCTAAGAAATGGGCCAAGAAGGTATGTGATATTGCCATATTTATACATAGTTTTAGGCAATATTGATCTACATTTTATTTAATATTTTGGTTGTTTGCATAGAATTATGGTACTTGTAAGGATAAAATGTTATTTGCATCCAAAATAAAGCATTTTAGAAGAAAGGGACCAGAAGTGACAAATTATGGAACATTGGAGGCTTGAAGAATAAAAGATGAAGTAATTCACAGAATATATTGGGGCCACGACGTGAACTTAATAACCACGACGTGGAATCGATCTTTTCAGAAGATAAGTACGTGAAGAAAGAATCCTTGGCGAATACAGATAATTCCTGAAGTCACGTCGTGAAGAGTCCTGCCACGACGTGGAACGTGATTTTCCAGAAAATATATAAACCCCTCTCCATTACGATTTGGGAGACTTTTGGCGAAAGGAAGAGGTTCCAGGAGGCGATTTACAGCAGAAGAAAGGCCTTGGAAAAGGGTTTTCAACACCAAAAGAGTAAAAGTTCATAATTTGTTTATTTGTTTTATACTTTTGAACATGTTTACTTATTTGAGTTGTGTATATGTGTTAGTTGCTACTATGAGCAGCTGAATCTAGCTACTCTTATCTAGCTAGATGAAGCTTCAAACTTATGAATAGCATAATTGTATATGGATTTATTTAGTTGGTGAATTGCTTGTGTTTGATTTATTGTTACCTAGCATGCTTATGTTGTTGCTTTAGTTGCTTAAATTCATGTTATGTGTAGCTTAGTGACCTAGTAATTTAGTGAACATTGAATTACTAGAGCTAGGATCAACCAAAATCTTAGTTAGTAATTGAAGTAATTAACTTTGCCATGCTAGAGAACATAGATTATGACCATAATTATGTTTGCATGATAAATCGTACATAGCATATTCATAAACATAATTGGTTATGTGTTTAATTATGTGTGACCATACATAGTTTTACATGAATTAATTAGCTATTGGTAAATTTAGACCTAAAATTACTAATATAACAATAACTAACTTAATAATCCATAATTGATTGCTAGCCATAAGGACGAAGTGGATTCGAACTAGATAAGAGTGTTTTTAATTACTGATTGAATTTGAGTTAAGTTAGTCTGATCTTGCAAAATCAGATAAAAACCCCTTTTTAGCTTGTTAATAAGTAGATTAATTTAGTAGTAAATAGATTAATTAATAACACCGTTCCCTGTGATCGACACCCGACTTACCTAAGCTATATTGTATTCTGACTAGGTACACTGCCTACACGTGCATAGTTAGTCTAAGTTTGTTAGGTTATAAATATTAAAATTAGTGGGAACTTTCGTGCACATCAGTGGGCTACTACTTATTATGAAGGTAGTTCTTCGCCTTCATGCATGAGATGATTCTAAGACCCTTGTTGGTCTTATCTTCGTATATTTTTAGAGATTCTTCGTTAGGTAAAGGTATATATTCTAACAACCTTGTCGTAGAATAAGATTTCCGCTCGATGCGGCGATAACCAAACCATTTTGATTATAACATCTAAGATATCGATGGTCATATGCATGATGTTGACATGAAAGGATTGGTTATTGAGAGTTAAATGTCAGTTTTCTAATATTTATTGAGTACAACTGAATTCTCCGTTAGCCATTTCTACTACATAAGGCTCATTTAATTTCCTAGATTTATGGCTTTAATTTTTTCTAAACTTAGGTGTAATGAAACTTCAATCAACACCGGAATCAAAGAGTATAGATACATATATACTGTTAACAGGAAATGTACCTATCACAATAGTGGGGTACTGAATGGAGTCCTTCGTGTCAACCGCGAACGCTCTTCCTCTAGCATTCCCTCCCTCATTCCTCATTTTTTGACAGTTTCTTCTGATGTGCCCAACAATTCTACATTCAAAGCAGGCTCTATTATCTGGCAAAGTAGCCATGCCTTGGTTGGTTGTGGAAGTAGGAGCAATCGTGGGCTGGCAGCAGTATTTCTCGATATTGCCTCTTCAGTTGCACCTATTAGGGTGCATGAAGTTGTCAGTGTGGTGGATGTGACACAAATGGCACTTCGACAACTTTCCTGTATACTGTCCTTCAGATGCAGGAGTTGTGACAGCTATCGGGGCCAAACTGATGGCATAAGCCATGGCATTCTCTTGTCTCATGCTGGGAGATTGCTTAGAGGTGCCCTTGAATCAGTTTCCAGATTTACGCTTGCCCTCCCTTGACCTAGGGATGTCAATATTCTGGACTAACATGCCTCATCTTATTTCTTGTTTCGTCAAGCTAAAAGCCAACCCTTTTGGCCTTATCGTATGTCGAGGTTCGAGAGGCTATGACCAACCCTTGGATGAGGTGAACCAATCCCTAGAGGTGCCTTTCCACCTTCTTGTACTTAGAGGTCACAAAATTTGGGCAAAGGGTAATGAGGTCGTTGAACCTTTTGGTGTAGGTCAAGATGTCGACATCGCTCCTGGTCAAGTTCCACAATTCCTGCTCTATTTGTTACATCTCCTCCTAAGGACAGTAATACTCAATGAGCATTTGTTTCAATTGCTCCCAAGACAAAGCATTGGCATTAGCGAGACCTAGTGACTTGACACGACCATTCTACCAAGACATAGTTGCGTTTGCGAATGTGCAGTCGGCGAACTTGACCTTACTCTCCTCAGCGCAAGAGAGCTAATCTCGATGATAGACTCAGTCTTCTCGATCCACCTGGTAAGTCCTATAACTCCCACGTTCCCATAGAACATTTTGATTTTGCAGTTCATGAAATCATTGTAGGTGAATGCTCTTGGTGTACCTTTCTTATTTATTTGGAATAAATTACACGAATGGTCCTTATGGTTTAGGGTAATTTGCGCGTTTGGTTCCTAACTTATTTTTTTAACTTGGAATGTCCCTATTGTTTGTGTTTGTTACGCGTTCGGTCCTTGTCTTACCTAAAAACACTATTTTGCCCTTGATTTTTTAATCTATTTAAATAAACACACCTCTAATCCCACCTCCCTCGCGTTTCCTTACCTAACCACCACTTTTTCCTATTTAAATAATAGTATTTTTAGTAAGATAGGGAACAAACGCGTAACAAAAACAAACAGTAGGAACCAAGCACGTAACAAAAACAAACAGTAGGGACCAAGCGCGTAACAAAAACAAACAATAGGGACCTTCCGAGTTAAAGAAATAAGTTAGGGACCAAACACGCAAACTATCCCAAACCATAGGGACCATTCGTGTAATTTACTCATTTATTTGGGAGCCTTCTCCACCCATTCCTGATTTGGTGTGATTTCCATGTGCAGCTAGTGCCTTAACCATTCTTCATTCGATCATTGATTCAACAGACACATGGTCTAGAGGTGGGTTATGTTGTGTTGACTGAGCATCCTTCTCAGCTTGAAGACCTTGTCAAGATTTGGTAATTCTCGGAGGTGCCATTTAAATATTCCTAAAGTTAGTGTCGAGGCGTAACTTAGTTTGTCGGAATTAGCAAGCTTGTGCCCTCGTGGTTAGGGTGCGGTGTGTTAGTGTTAATGTTAATGGGAACAACAATAACAACACAAATTTCATGTAACTAGGTATGTAATATATATATATATATATATATATATATATATATATATATATATATATATATATATATATATATATATATATATATATATATATATATATATATCTGTGTGTATATATGTATATATATATATATATATATATATACCATGCCGAAGTTACCAAAATTAGGTGTAGTTAGGGTAGAAATAGCCATGCGATTACAAAACAATCGTGTGAAGGCTTTTCCTGCTACCCTAACCCATAAGAAAGTATCTATATCCCTCCTAGCTACCATGCTAGGGCCAAAATAACAAAAACCAAAAACCAAAAGTGCCATTAGTTAGACTAACTGTTTATATACAAACTATAGCCAAACACTAGTAAGAGACTCTCAACATTCCACCCTCTCTATTTGGAGCTCTAAGTGATCCGTTCGGCCAATCACCTCCTTTAGAACCTGACGGCAAAATTGGGTCTCCTCTCGTGCCTCTTGTAGTTGGTACTATACGAGTAAGGTCCTCATCTCCATGGAGTCTCTCTCCTTATCCAAGTAATGCACCCTCTCAGTGAGCTGCATTAAATCCATTCTTAACAAGAAGAGCTTACTGTCCATCGCAACAATATGATATGAGTTATGGGAAGTGCGAGGCACTAAAAGAGAGATGACATGCTCAACAGGATTAGACGGAGTAGTGGGAGGTGCAGTGAATGATCCCCAATCTCGAACCGTGAGCCAATAGCCTCTTCCTACACCCAAGCTCTGCGGGATTTCTTCGTTGTCGGTGGTGATGCTAGTAGGGACGCCACCCTCTTTCATGAGGGGGTAGCAGCAACCTTCCTCAGGGTATGCATCACCCGGGTACCCGTGGGTGTCATGTAAGATCGATAGGAAGGAGTGGGGCGGGGTGGTGAGGTCTCCGATGTGATGGCAGTGTCCTCCTCATCCTCATCAGGCTCGTACTCGAAACTAAGCAGCTCTAGTCGAGTCGATGTGTATTCTGGTGAAAGGACTGGATCTGACGGGCGCTCAGTGGGAATATAATCAGGCACCAAGTTATCACTGTCCTCCAGGGTACTGACTGAGTCATCAAGTATTGTACACAACTCCTCTAATGAGGAAACTGCCCTCCACGATCCATTGCCTGCCATGCTCTCGACAGACATACATAAGACATCAAATAGGAATATGTTTATGAGAGATGTGAATATCAATTAAATACTATATAATATCAAATTATAAGTATGTAATAGATAATATATGTAACTCTTGAGTCTCCCCCACTATACCGTAAGTTACAGGTTCCTAGGGCGGAAAAATCCTCGAGTGTAGATGTCGTTGAGTTAGCCATCCCCAGACGTAGAAGTCTCTAAGAGAATCTTCTGAGTATAGAATCCTATGCATCCAATCCAGAAGTCCTCAAGTGTTTAGATTTCCAACCACTATATCCGAGTTCGGTCATGCGTCGTTCAAACCATAATAAAACTTAGTTGTGCACTCTAGGTCTAGTTGTGATACACTCGATGCACTATACCAACTCTAAATATGGTTTTTGACATAAAATCCTGAGTTGTGACTTCGTGGGTTCGTATTGTTGGGTAATAGATATATACTAATATGGGTGTATCGATATTACTTTTAATATTATCTAGGTTGGATGTATTTTAGGGTTATGTACTCCAAGACTATCAAATAAGGATCAATCAGATGAGAAGTACCGGTGAGCAGGATCATTTTAGCGTATAGTCGTTCTTAAATCCAACAACCCAAGCAATAGTTCAAACTAGTCACCTCTTCCATAAGTAGTCAAGAAGTAGGGTAATTAATATTTATAATTATTATTGTTATTAGGCTTAGAGGGCTAAACCTAATCAGAGTGTAGTTCTATATTATACTTGTATTTTGTAATGTATTACAAGTTCGCTAAAACCTAGCTCTGATACCAATCTGTCACACCCCTGGCTGCCGGTAGAAAGGCTAGGCTAGGCGACGTTAGGATGTTGGGATCTCAGGCCAAGATACACATTGAGTAAAAAGGGATGTACTAAAGAACAAAGGTATTTATTCATTGGATAAAAGATATTACATAATTTTTCGAGGCATAGATAGGTTACGAAAGAACAGTACAAATGTAAAGCACATAAGTTTTGGGATGCATCACCAGGGTTATCTCCTTCTTTAGGCGGGTTCATTCTTCTAAGAATACATATGGTTTGAGAGGTAAACATAATGTTGGTAAGTCCACATGTTTTGTTGTTATAAAGCACATGTGAGTATTTTTAGTTGTTGTTTATACTAAACTCTTTTCCCTGAGTTTTTGCGTACTATCACGACTACCATAGGTAGGTTCCTAATGGGAGTCTAAGATAGTTGAGTGTTGGTTGACCTAAAGTCACTTCCTCGAGTTTGTGAGTAATATCACTACTTACTTGGATGAATCCTAATAGTAGTTTATGATAGCTAGTTTTAGTTTGAGTTTGAAAAAGTTAAGATAAGTTCCTATAATCGAGCTATAACATTTGATCCAGAAAGAAATAATGTGACACTTCATTGGAAGTCACTGTGGTAACAAAGTTATGTCTACTTTGACTTTCCGTCAGTTTGTAGCTAGAAACCACATGTGGAAGTGTTAATGCCATATAGATCTATACATATCTCTCTCGATTATTTAAGAATTAACAATTATAGTTCATGTGCTAGTTGAATATCTATCAGTTTGTCGATGAATTGTGTCTTATCTAACTCTTGTCGTGGGGGCCTCCCCTGGTCGATTGTATTGTTATTCACATTGTCTTTTACATGGTATACACACACACACACACACACACCTATATATATATATATATATATATATATATATATATATATATATATATATATATATATATATATATATATATAGAGAGAGAGAGAGAGAGAGAGAGAAAGAGAGAGAGAGAGAAGTACGTTCAAATAAAATCAGTAAATAGTGTGAGAAAGTAAAAACGTTGTATTTATGTTATTATTCTGTAATGAATGTTGTACATGTGTATTGTTGAAGTAATTCTAATATTAATGTTAATGTTGGATTGTTCATATATTAATAAAATGTTATTATTCTTTATAAATTTAGTTATGTGTATTTTTATAGTAAATTCTAATTTTAGTTTTAACCTATGACTATTCATTTATTCATCGCTGAATAATGACATAAAGTTGTGGATATAAAATTCATTGTAGAATAATAACATAAAAATAGTGTTTTTACGTTGTCACACTATTTACTATTTTTATTTGAACCATCCCCTATAAATATATATATATATATATATATATATATATATATATATATATATATATATATATATATATATATATATATATTAATAATTGTCATAATCAAACAACCATCAATTAACTACTCTAATGTGAAGCCAAACTTCCTCACAAAGTTAAATAAAAAAACATCCCACAAACAAATATCACAGTTCAACAACTAGTTGGATTGAGCCATAAAAGCACCTCCATAACTATCCACTGAAGGATGCATTGCACAAGTTCTATGAAAGCCATGGAATTTTGCCTGTTTTTATCTCCCTTGCCTAGCCAAGTGGAGTCGAACCTTGGAACTTGTTTTTCTAAGATTCCAACTTTATTTTGTACTTTTCTTGACATTATTTAACATGATCAAATCTTCTTGCTTCCTTTCTCTGCCTTCTACTAGGAGCAACATTCCCAAGAGAAATATTACATCCAATTGTCCCTAAGCAGATGCATCTTGATGTAATTTTTTCCCATCCTCTTCTTCTTCCAAGAAAAAAGTACTTCGCTTGAAATATATTAAACAATCAAATAATTTTAAGTTAGACCAATACAAAACATAAAACAGATTGTTTAATACAACGCCTAAAAAAGAGTACCATTCTATCCCTAAACAGTATGTTTGATTTTTTCAAATTTTAGCATTTTAAGAGGACGTCCTCTTTTGCAAAACTCCATGGAAGAAACCTTAATTAATATGTTTCCATGGTTTTATATATTTCTTCTGATCTTGTAGACTATCTAAAGTATTTGCAACTGTAATGTTCACACAAAATTCTTTTATAAATCTAAATAGAAAATTAACTACATATACACATGTATAGTGTACACGAAACTTACACAACCTAGCACTTGAAAGCATCAATTGCTGATCTCTCCCCACTGAAGTTATAATTCATTCAATCAGTAGCGATGGCAAACCAGTAATCTAATTTCCTTGTTGTCTTGTTCACATTCTTGATGAAGTACTACCTACCATGATATTGATCTTCTTCGAGTATAATAATGATTATAGAAGAACAAGGACTTTTGGGTTTTTAATAGTGTCATAATGTTGATGTTTAGGAATGTGGAAGATTGAAGTTGCTTCATATCGATGGCCGAAGAACTGAAACGATGGGATGACGTCGGTCGAAATTATGGCGCTTAAACATGTAGAGGGTGAAATGATCTCATTGCCCTTACAACATACAATAATTCATATTTCAATTGTAAAGGTATTTTTGTCAAAATGCATAATTCAAAAAACCAAATGTGTTTGAAAGCACTACCGGTCTATTTAATCTATGGTTTTTCAAACACCCGCTAATTAAAGAGAAAATGACATTGTTGAGTCAGTTTGTGTTGCGTCTTGGGCCTTATGTTTTGGATCCGGATTGGGCCTGTCCATCCGTGATTATCTAGATTAGCTAGTAGGGTTATTCTATATATATGCATGCATGTATGCATTATTAATAGTTGATTATCACATTCATTTTTTGTAACCCTAAAACACCTCTACAATTGAAGTTCTTAATCGAGCTCTTCTGAGGCGTTGAAGCATTAATCATACGACATATTCAAACTCATACTCGTGTTCTTTATTACATTCTTAATTATTAGCTTGATTAGAATATATCAATCATGATAGAACTTTGTTCTAACAATTGGTATCAAAGCAGGAGACTGTGTGATCAATACACATTCCTTCTGTATTCAGAATTACTTAGGGTTTCCGATTTTATCATATAAATAAGAAGTCTTCTTCTTTGTCTCGATGACAACTCAGTTTTAGATAAAAACCTAATCTCAATTTTACAGGTTTGATTCTAGCAGCTCACCATGTCTCACGATGATTCACAAACAAACCCAATCAACATCTCAAACAACATGGGATCTACAACCAGGATACCCATTCTCTACACTCAAGACTACGAAGTATGGGCACATCACTTCGAAGACTACGTGGTTGGATCTGAAGATAATGGCTATCTTATCTGGGAAGCTATCACACTTGGGCCGTTTGTTCACTTAGGAACGAACACTACAGTCAAATCCCAAAAGGAATATAACAAGCTAGTAGCGGATGTAGACAAGATGTTGCAGGACGAGAAAGACAAATTGCTATATAATGTGAAGGCCATGAGGATGATCATATTCGCCTTACAATCTGACACCTTTCGGTTGGTTGGTTCATGCACGAAGGCCAATGAAATCTAGGATAGGTTGAAAGAACTCTATTCGACCGATGAAGATCTAGAACACTGCATTCAAACCTTGTTGTTGTCAGAATTTGGAGTATTTGAACAGAAACCTGACGAAAAGCTCATACAAACTTTCGATCGGTTCAATCATCTCCTAAGTAAGATGATTAATCATGGAATAGAGAGGAAATTGATTGAGCAGAAAGTAACTTTCATGAACGGGCTCAGACCAGAATGGATGGCTGTTGTTTCTAATGTAAAAGCGCATGAACAGTTTAAGTCTTACTCGCTAGCGAAACTTGTGGGAATACTTAAGTCCCATGAAAGTGTAGTAACCAAAGAAGCGAAAGTGGTTTCTTGTGTGGGATCACTGGCTCATGTCTCTAAAGGAAAAAGCATTGCGGAAGAAGAAGAAGAAGAAGAAGAAGCTGATATGTCGGAGTGTGACCTTACAAGCGCGGCGTATGCTATGATGGTCACCAATCCAAAGAAGTTTGTAAGGAGAAAATTTCATGTCAACAAGAACCGAAACTGGCAGGGAAGTTACAGCTCCGATAAGGTGAAGGATGAAGCGAAGATCACCTCTTAAAAGGATGAAGAAAAGAAGGAGAGCAAGCTTGCAGGAGACTCTGGATACGACTGCAATTACTGCCACGGCAAGAACCACTTTGCCAAAGATTGCATGCTAAGGAAAATGGCTGAGAAAAGAGACGGAGAAGATGATGAGGCATACTATATGCGCAAGCTGGAGGAGATCAAGAAAAAGAAAGCAACTAACAGTTCTATGAATGCTTTGATAGTACAGGAGAATGCAGATGAAGACGAGTTCGGTGTCGTCGAAGTTTGGTCAACCGACTCTGAAGACGAAGAGGTGAGAAAGCCCACTCATGGAAAGGCTTATGTGGCAAAGGAAGTAGGTTCGGCTGGAAAGTGCTTGATTGTCACAGCTAGTTCATCAACTGAAAGTGCAAGTGAGGAACCGAACCTGACTGAAAACAAATGTTTTGCAGCAAAGCCAGTTAGTGAGTAGATCAATGACTGCGATCGTTTGATCAAAAAGGTACAATCTATCCTAGGATCTCGTAATTTTCTAATAACAGAATATGAAGAAGAATTAAATGAATTAAAATTTAAATTTTCTAATCTAAGCGGTAGTCTCATGCAAACTCGGTTAACAAATTCTAACCTAACTGACCAAATCAGCAGGGTGACAACGAAGAGTGAGGAGAGAAGCATGTGGATAGATCTGAAGGAGCAGGAGTTAGTTAGGGCTAGGGATGAAAGTATTTATTTGTAAAGAGACAATCTAAAGTTTTTGAAACAAAGGAATTTTTTTTGTTTAATTGCTAAGCATTTATATACTAATATAGCTCAATTACATTTAGTTGTGAGATAGGAGAGAAAATTCATAAGATGATTTTTCCATTTCGTGAATTTAAGGAAGACGAGGTCATAGAAGAATGTGAATCAGAAGTATCATCAGAAGAGACATCCATGTCCTATAAAATTGGACTGGATAACATAGAAACCTTCATTGATTCAAAGGAACACAAATGTATGCTAAAAGATATTTTAGATGAAAATGATAGGTTGAAAATTAAGTCATACACTATTCACTCATTTGACCAATCCAATGCCAAATTAACTTCTGATAATAAAATAGACTTAGATAATACCTCTGAATTTGATGAAGAAAGTGAGATGAGTGAGATATCTGTAGAAGACGTAGTTGATTGCTCTGAGTTTATGAAGAGCGAAACTGAGAATGAGAAACCACTAATCTCAGAAAATTCAGTTGAATTTGCTCGACTGGAAAAAGATAAGGAAAAGAAACTCAAAGAAAAAGCTATGGGTTATCAAAAAGTTCAGACTGTGCCAAATCAGGTTTATGCAGTTACAGGGGTCACTCCTAAGCAGACGTTAGAATTAAGAATCATGGTCGAAAATGATATTGCTGAAGGATGTGATGACTACTTCTAGTCAGATCCTATTGATAATGCAGACGAAACTATAGGCTTGTCTGAGTAGACTTCTTGGAGGGTTAAAGGAAGATACGTTGCTGAACCCATAAATAAACCTTCGAGTTTTGACAAACCAAGCACAAGTGGAACCGAAGAAATCCTTGAAGAACCAAAGGAAGAACAGAAAGTTTCGGTCAAAACAACCAAAACTCAAAAGGAGAAGCCAAAGGTCAGCTTCAACATCCACAAATCACAAAAGGAGGTAGCTGAATAGAAACACCTAAGAAATCAAAGATATGCAAAGAATCTGAATGAGCGAAAAAAGTTATTGGCAATCTCAAAATCCAAATCATGTCCTTTCTAAGAGAGCATCATCGGATAAAGGAAAGGAAAATTTCAGTCCAAGTTCCTACTATTCCAAGTCTCATAACCGAAAGTCAACATTCGGTCCACAACCCAGTTTCGGTCCCAAACCAAGTTTCGGTCCATCCAAGTCCCATAGCAAGGCAAATTCTTTGAAGGACATCAAAGGAAAGGGAAAGCTAACTTCAGATTCTAAGTTCCATAGTAAGAAATCATCAGCTAACCCTAGATCTCAAAAGAAAAATCAAATGCCAATACCATCTAACAAACCAACCAATGCACTTAAGTTTAAACAAGATAAAACTAAAATCAAAGTGTATAGAATTAAAAGAAAAGATCAAACTACTCTAGTAAAAAGAACAGATTTGGTTGATATTTCCACTGCAATTCCGTTTTCTGTGAAAAACTCACAAGGACCTAAGCGAATTTTGGTTCCTAAATCTGCTTGAATTTGCAGCTAATCAGTGACGAGCAGTTCGATGAGGAATGGTATATAGATAGTGGCTGCTCGCTTCACATGACAGGAAGGAAGGAAGAGCTGAGGGAGTTTCAGTCCCTGAAAGATGGTGGGTATGTGAAATATGGAAATAACTCCTATGGCACAATCAAAGGATACGGTATGATAACAAATTGAGATTTCTCGATTCGAAAAGTGGCATATGTGGCAGGATTGCAGCATAACCTCATTAGTGTGTCACAGTTAGTTGTGGGCACATGTCTAAAAGTATCATTTGATGATGAGGGATCTGAGATAATTGAGAAACAATCCAAGAAGGTTCTGTTAAAATCTGAACGTAAGGGAGAGATGTACCCTTTAAATCCTAACCCTATACGAGGAAAACCAACAATATGTTTGATGTCAAGGGAAAATACAGATGAAAGCTGGTTGTGGCATCGACGACTATCGCACCTGAACTTCAAAGACATTAATAAGTTGGTGCTTGGTGATCACGTTCGAGGACTTCCTCTTCTCAAGTTCGACAAGGAACATCTGTGTGTAGCATGTGAAATGGGAAAACAAAGTAGAAAGAGCCACCCTACACGAATCAACACAAAGATAATTGAAGCTCTTGAACTCTTGCACATCGACTTATGTGGACCTTCTGCTATTGAAAGCTTCGGTGGAAGTAAGTACATTCTTGTAATTGTAGATGACTTTTCTCGCTTCACCTAGGTTTTCTTTCTTAAACAGAAATCAGATGTGACTCCCAAGTTGAAGACATTCATCAAGCAAGTGGAAGTGCAGCTGAGGAAAATGGTAAGGAATATCGGAAGTGACAATGGTCTGGAGTTCAAGAATATTGATTTTGAGAGCTTTCTGGCTGACAAGAGGATAACTCATAATTTTTCGGCCCCTTATACACCACAACAGAATGGGATTGTTGAAAGATGAAAGCGTTCTTTATGTGAAGCAGCCAGAACCATGCTCAGTTTCGCTTCGCTTCCGTTATATTTTTGGGCGGATGCTGTTGCAACTGCATGCTATACTCAAAATCGGTCCCTGCTAAATAAGAGATTCTCAATTACTCCATATGAGATCTTAAACAACCGAAAGCCAAATGTCAAATTTGTCCACATATTCGGTTCAAGGTGTTTTATTTTCAATTCTAAAGAGAACCGTAATAAGTTTGATGTCAAAGCCGATGAAGGAATTTTTCTGGGTTATTCACTAACGTCGAAAGCATACAGAGTGTTGAATAAACACTCAAAATGAATTGAAGAAACCTATTATGTCACCTTCGACGATAATTATATGAAGAAAGTTCAAAGAAGTGAAAGTGACTTAGGAGAAATTTTTCCAGAATCTGGACAAGTCTCGGTTCCAATAGCCAACCAGTTTGAAGAATACATGTGCCTGTTTGATGAACCAAAGAAAGAAACACACTCAGAAGCGAAAGTCGTAGATAACAAAATTGATAGTCTCAAGAAAACTATAGATGAAGCTGCCAAAGAGATGGAAAGTGAACCTCCTACCGCTAAGAGTGATCCACCATTTCAAGGGGAAAGTTCAACAGCATCAAAAACAAGCAAAGCATCTTTCGAGGGGGAGGATCCAATTCCATCCCCATCTCATAAAGGTTCAGGCGAAGGTGAAAGTTCTGCTCAAAATCCACCTATTAGTAGTACTATCGAGGGGGAGAATCGAACTCCCACAGAGAATGCAACCTTTGATGTTGTCACAGATTACAATTCGCCAGTTGAGGGGGAGAAAGAAAGTGAGAGTACAACTGACGAAGGCGAGGGTGATCTATCAGAAGTTGAAGTAGAAGTGAATGCTGAATTGGATCCAGCATATGACCTAAATTATCCTCCATTAGTAAAATGGACCAAAGACCATCCCAAAGCACAAATTATTGGTGAAACTTCAAAAAAAGTTATTACTCGTTCTCAATTGAAAGCAAAACAAACTGCATTATTCTCTAAAGTTGAATTTTGTATGTTTAATTCGTTTTTTTTTCCAAGATTGAACCGAAAACTGTAAATACCGCACTAGATCATTCAGATTGGGTCCAAGCAATGCAAGATGAGCTTCATGAGTTTGAACGTAACCGAGTTTTGAGGCTGATACCTACACCAAAGGATGCGTCCGTGGTTGGCTTGAAGTGGGTCTTCAGAAACAAGTTAGACAAAGAAGGAAATGTCATTCGCAACAAGGCTCGGTTGGTGGTGAAAGGATATTGTCAAGAGGAAGGGATAGATTATGAGGAAATCTTTGCTCCAGTAGCTAGGTTGGAATCAGTTAGAATCTTCTTGGCATATGCTGCTCATAAAAACTTCGAAGTCTTCCAAATGGATGTCAAATGTGCTTTCTTGAATGGAGAATTAGAAGAAACAGTTTATGTTGATCAACCGCCTGGGTTTATGAACGAGAAATTCCCTGATCATTGCTATGTGCTGAATAAAGCATTCTATGGATTAAAGAAAGCACCGAGAGCCTGGTATGAAACTTTAACTCGCTTCTTAAAAATGTCAAAATTTAAACAAGGTTTGGTTGACCCAACCTTCTTCCGAAAGAAAGAAGGCGAACATCTTATGATTGTTCAGATTTATGTTGATGATATCATCTTTGGCTCTACAAATCCTAGCTTAACAGTTGAATTCAGAAAGTTGATGGAGACTAAATTTGAAATGAGCGCAATGGGTCCAATTTAACTTTTTCTTTGGTTTAAATATTAGATAGGGAACAGAAGGTATATTCATCAACCAGGAGGCTTATACAAAGACCTTACTGACGAAATTCAGTATGACGGGTGACTCAAAAGTGAAGGTTTGAATGGCATTTGGCACTAAGTTAACACCATCTCTAGAAAAACCTATTGTTGTCATAACAGAATATCGTCAAATGATAGGTCACTTATGTATTTAACAGCTAGTAGACCGGACATTATGTTTTCTGTTTGTTATTGTGCTAGGTTTCAAGATAATCCAAGAGAACCTCACATGGTAGCAGTGAAAAATATTATGTTACCTAAAGCGAACCTCATCTCTTGGTCTCTAGTATCCTGGAAGATCTGGATTCTTCATTCAATCTTTCTCTGATGCTGATTTAGGAGGACGTGAACTGGACAGAAAGAGCACTACCGGTGGATGTCAATTTCTTGACGGAAAACTTGTTAGTTGGTAGTCCAAGAAGCAAACCTGCGTGTCACTATCCACAGCTGAAGCTGAGTATATAGTTGCAGCGTCTTGCACTTCTCAAGTAATATGGATTCAAAGTCAACTGAGAGATTACAGGCTAAGTATGAAGAAGATTCCTCTCTATTGTGACTCAGAAAGTGCAATAAGGATTTGTCACAATCCAGTGCAACACTCAAAAACTAAGCACATTGCACTTAGATATCATTTCATCAAGGATCATGTAGATGATGCGAACATGGAAGTACATTTTGTTCGATCTACTGATCAAATGGCCGACATATTCACTAAGGCATTACCTGAAGCACTCTTTAACAAAATCTTACAAGGCTTGGGTATGATGGAAGCAGATTCGATACCGAATCCTCAAATTTTTCACTATAAATTAGACAAACGAAATGGAGCGAACACTCGGTCTATTTCAGCTCCTTAAATTTTAGGAACCGAAATGAACCGACCGCTCGGTCTACTTCGGCTCTGAAATTTTGAGAATCGAAATGAACCGACCGCTCGGTATATTGCGGCTTTGAAATTTCAAGACCCGAAATGAACCGACCGCTCGGTCTATTTCACTTCACTCAACTGAGATAAGGTTTCGGTTGTATGCTGTGTACATTTCTTCTCTCGTCTTTAATATGGTTTAAGCTTATTTAATATTTTCTATTTCTGTTTTTATTCTTTTTCAGAAAACTTCAAAAATCCAAAAATATTTTCTATTTCTTTTTTTCTTCTTTTTCAGAAAACTTCAAAAAATCCAAAAATATTTTCTATTTCTGTTTTTATTCTTTTTCAGAAAACTTCAAAAAATCCAAAAATATTTTCTATTTCTGTTTTTATTCTTTTTCAGAAAACTTCAAAAATCCAAAAATATTTTCTCTTTTTGTTTTTATTATTTTTCAGAAAACTCAATCCTTCAAAATATTTTTCGTTTTGTTTGTTCTTTTTGTGTGGTGAGTTTGTTTGTTCTTACTTCAATTAGGTCACAAGGGTACAAGTCCAACAGAATTTGTAGTTAAGGCAGGTACAATTGTTTCCATAAAAACTAGTTAAGGGTCCCTAGAAGCATGCCGTTGCATGTTGACCAAAGCCTCTACAAATTAGAGCAGGCCTTAATGATTCGATCTATACCTATTGTTTCTTCCCAATTAGGCTGTTAACTTTATCTCATTCTAGAGCTACGTTACTCTTCTCATATGAGTTAAGAGTTTGTCTGCTTAGTCACGTTTTTATAGCAGAAGGTACTTTCGGTTCTTTAGCCACCTTTCTTATATTCTCCATCTACTTTTGGTTCACCAATGTAACCCTTGAGACTCTCGGTTCTTATCACTGAGGTTTATGGTTGCACAAAGTCTGTGTTTGTGATCTTAGATATGTATACCACATGCTGAGTGAAACCAATAATCCAACACCTATAATGAATTGATGGTGAATTATCAAATTCAAGAACTTACTAGTTACCCAATGAAATCTCTTTTTATTTTATTTTTGCGTGATCTTTATGAAATTGTCTAAAACCAAGGCATTTCTTCCCAAAAAGATCCAGTTTATTTTCTTTGTTTTGAGATTTCTATTACTTCATTTGTCACTCCAACTTATATCTCACATACTTGTTCAACAGACTATATCGGTCTCACAAGTACTTTTTCCAACGTTCAGTCTTATGTTAAGACTCGAAGTTTGGTTGAAGATAAGCTTCCCAAAGCCTGACAATTAAAAGAAGCCTTTCATTGTTTCTCAACAAACACTTGATCGTATTTTTCGGGAAACTACACAAGCACTTCAAGTCTCTCTTGACTCTGAAGGAAGCGATTCTTGCCTGAGATCATCTGCTTTCGGCCTTATAATGAGACATCACTCACATCCCATACACACTTGCTTTATTTATTTATCGATTATGACTCTATTGCACGCATATTTTATTTTCACAACTCTAGTTGCTAGTGGTTCAAGTTTTGTTTAAACAGGGGAAATTATGTTTCTTGAAGTCACACTGAATTTTAAACGACGATTGAGGATAAGAATTTGGGCGCGTGAATTTGAAAGGTCTCTATACCCACGCGTGCTAACACTTACCTAGAAGTACCCAACCTGTCACATCGCTCTTTTCGAAGCGACGTTTTAGTGATCACGTCATTATCGTCATCTACATTCTCTCTCCTGGCAACGGTATATAAAGAGATTTTCCTTTATTTGTCTTTTATCACCAACAAATTCTCTCAAGATTACGACGCAAGTTCCAACTGTTAATCTTCCTTCTTCATTCAACAATGGCGACTTCTTCACCGGTTCATGATCAGACTGCTTCGTCTACATTGCTCTCAATCAAGCCTAATCAAAATATGATCATTGAACTTAACCCGTTTTTGTATGATTCGTATATGCTTCAGGTTGTTGAGTGTTTGAAGTATTTTCCACTGGTTGTGGCCCTAACTCAAGTGGAAGCCGTTCCAATGTCACTCTTATCGCAGGTCTACTCCACGTCCTCGTATGAATCTTGCTGTTGATTCCTTAGTAATTTCACCAGACTTTATCACAATTACACAGCTGTTCTCCATGCTTTACAAGATGGGATATACAAATGTGCTCACCACAATCACAAAAGTTAAGGAGTCTTTCTTACCTTCTCAGTGGAATGGTTTGTTAACTCTTCTCATCAAGAGTTTGGCAGAAAGGAGTGGTGGATCAGATGGTACTAGCAAGGGTTTTCTTACCCTTTTATACGGTCTCTACAATGGAATCAATCTTGATTATGGGACGATTATCTGGTCTCAAGTGGTGCAGAGTCTCAATACATCTACAAGGCATTCAGAGATATCATGTGGCCGCTTCTGGACAGTTATTACAAGAAGGGCCATTAACAATTTGGACATTCCTGTGATGAAGGATGCCCTAGTCGCGTCCATTGCTACGTTTCACATGAAGAAAATTATCATCTCTGATCAAACAAAGTTCCATCACAAGGGCTCAATTCCTGAATCTATGTATCGCTGTGTCTCAGCTGAAAGTCATGTCATGGCGGAATAAATAAAACTTCCTCCTAAAGGACCGAGAGTTCTTACTCCAAAACAGCAGGCTGCCCTGGAAGCTGTAGACAAGCCTGGTAATAGAGGGAAATGCACTACCACCAAGAAGGAGTCTATAGAAGAGGATAATACTAACGCTTCTAAGTCTCGAAAATGTAAATCTCATAAAGGAGAGTCTTCCAAGCCCAAGAAGCTTAAGAAAATGGCGAGATGATCCAAGAGTCCCACTCCTCCTGACTCCGAAAATGACAAGGATGATGAAGAAGAGGACAATCATCTTGAATCACCGAGAGGCAATACACCTCCCAGATCCCCAACTCCAACTGAACCCATCCATAACAAAATTCCAACCCCACCTCCATCACCGAAACCAACAATTACAGTTTCGGTTCCTATCGATCCTCCACCTACTACTTCACAACCAACGACTTCTTTACCACAATCTCCACCAGTTGGTACCATTCCAATTTCTACATCACCATTACCACCTCCCATAATTTCACAATCAACCACCACTACAATTCCTGAACCAACAGTGGAAGTCAAAGTATTTGATACGGAGACAACTACTACAACCGAACCTCCAATCAACACTAAACCTATTTCACCTACCAACTCAACTGATTCCGGTGCCACTCTCGGTGGAGAGAATGATGAGTTTGACTCAACATACTTTAGTCCATATCGGCTTCCTTCTGATGAAGACAATGATGCTCCTGTCAACAGCCAACATTTACAAAGCATTCATGAAAAGCTGGATCGTTTGCTTGAGGACAACAAGGCTTATAGTGGTGTGGTTCTTAAAGGCTTCCTGGAGACTGCCATAGAACAATACACAACGTCGATTGAGAAATCTACTAAAGCTATTGATGAGTCTACTTCTTCTTGTAAAAAGGCAACCACCGATGTTTTTGAGATTGTTCATACAACTCAGATTTTTCTTGACTTATTGAAAAATCATGTTGATACAAGTGCAGCGAAAATACAAGCCTCTGTGGATTTATTTTCTAAGTCCCTTCAGGAAGAAAGCACCAAGTTTGAAGCTGTGAGATCATCTATCCAAACCGAGAACACTTCCTTTTTAAGCTCAGTGAATTCACGATTTGCCTCTCTTCAAGCTGACCTGGCAACTGAAAGTGCTCTGAAGGCAGATCTTGCCAAACAAGCCTGTACTATCGAAGTCCATAAGGTACAGTTAGCACAAGCAAAGAAAGAAATTTCTTTATTAAAGACAGAACGGGTTGTATTTCGAAGTTGTGCAGGCGACGTCAAGGATATGTTGACCAATCTCCTTGGTGCTCATGATCCCATGCTAACTCTCACCATCATAAATCATCTTACCACCAAACTGATTCTTGCCCTTGCCATGCTCCATGAAATGAAGGGTGTTTCAGAGAGGTCCGTACCTCCGAAACAAGGGGGAGAAGGTGTTCGTGTTGATCAGCCGAAAGTGGTTATAAAGATAAAAAGTGATCAACCGAGAGTGACTGTGAAAACTGCAAAGAAACTATTCACCCAAAAGTCAAAGTCACAACCGAACTGAAGGATAATGTAGCTTCAGGTTCTGGTCGACATGAAAATGAAAAGGAGACTGCCGATGACAATGATTGTGATGTTGGTGAAACTATTGTTGAAGCTCTCCAGAGAAAGAAGAGGGAATGAGAACTGAATGAAAATTTGAAAGTTGTGAAAGAAGCAGAGGAGAGGGAAAGGAGAAACAAGGAAGAAGAAGAAGCCTTGAATTGTAAAAAGGCCTTGTTTCCCTTATGGACGAAGGAAGTAATTGTCAATCAAGATATAGAGTTTCCATCAGTCTATTGGTTGGAACATGTTGCTTCATTTGACTGTGATAATTCAAAGGACTCGCAGTTTGATATGCCAATTACAAGGAAGACGTACACGTTCCATTGTTTTAATTCAACTGTTGAGGTTCCTTTTCCTCATCTGAAGGTTAACCGAGAGCTGATTGACTTCTATCTGAAGTTTGGCCAACCGCAATACTTGACTTGGAGTGCACAGAAGATCATTACAGTCAAGGTTCTCAAACCCTCACCTGCTGGGAGATTTACCAATGTGAATTTCAAGATCACTCGTGGTACAGTAAACACAGTGTCGACTATCTCTCTTTCTGACCTTCCTAATCTAAATCCCCATGATTGGATTTTGCTATACAACATTTTTCTCACTAATCCGACGGAATATAAGCCGATTCTGGAACACTTGAAGAGAATGTTGGCCTCCTATAACTATGAAGTTGCAACAATGGATCAGGAGATAGCAAAGGTTATGAACAAGAAGCCAACAGTCAAGCCTACACCAAAGCCATGGGATGTGAACAAGATCAAGATGGGCCAAATTGATTCAACACATCTCACTGTGATGTTTACTAAAGGTGAAGCTCATAGATTTTAGTTTGCTCTGGTAGATAAGCACTTATTTTCTACTGATTGCTCGGAGCACATCATTAACATAATACATCAATGCAAGCAGAATTCAGAGGCTGACAAGAAGAATTTTACAGACATGCTTCGGTGGTACATTACATTTCGGTATCATCTTTTGGCCATCATACCGAGGGTGTTCAAGACTGTGAAGAAGTCCTCAGTTGCTAAACAAAATTGAGGTTTCGGCTCCAAAGACGCAAAGGGGGAGATTATTGATTCAGTTTGTGTTGTGTTTTGGGCCTTACGTTTTGGATCCGAATTGGGCCTGTCCATCTGTGATTATCTTGATTAGCTAGTAGGGTTATTATATATATATATATATATATATATATATATATATATATATATATATATATATATATATATATATATATATGCATGCATGTATGCATTATTAACAGTTCATTATCATGTTCATTTTTTGTAACCCTAAAACACCTCTACAGTTGAAGTTCTTAATCGAGCTCTTCTGAGGTGTTAAAGCATTAATCATACGACATATTCAAATCCATACTCGTGTTCTTTATTACGTTCTTAATTATTAGCTTGCTTAGAATCTGTCGATCCTGATAGAACTTTGTTCTAACAATTGGTATCAAAGCCGGAGACTGTGTGATCAATACACATTCCTTCTGTATTCAAAATTCCTTAGGGTTTCCGCTTTTATCGTATAAATAAGAAGTCGTCTTCTTTGTTTCGACGACAACTCAGTTTTAGATAAAACCCTAATCTCAAGTTTACAGGTTTGATTCTAGCAGCTCACCATGTCTCACGATGATTCGCAAACAAACCTAATCAACATCTCAAACAGCATTGGATCTACAACCAGGATACCCATTCTCTACACTCAAGACTACGAAGTATGGGCACATCACTTCGAAGACTACGTGGTTGGATCTGAAGATAATGGCTATCTTATCTGGGAAGCTATCACACTTGGGCCGTTTGTTCACTCAGGAACGAACACTACAGTCAAATCTCAAAAGGAATATAACAAGCTAGTAGCGGATGTAGACAAGATGCCACAGGACGAGAAAGACAAATTGATTCATATTTTATTAGTGTGGGTAATTTTGTCAAAACACATCCAATAAAATAGATACTGATATTTTATTTTATTCTATGAAATAAATCTATGTAAAATAATTATGCTAAACTCGATTTTACTATTAAAAATTATTCGATTTTTATAATAATTAATTACTATTTAAAATGTCAATCTAAAAATTAATACAAAAAAATATAATTTGTAAATACCAAGCAACACATTTTCCACATTCAATACAAAAAGTAATGTTCATATCTAAATATATTCATAAATAAAAGGAAATACAATACCATTATTTTTGCACAAACCACACAACAAAAACAAATGACAAAAAAATATCAAACTAAATCAAACCAAACCAAACAAACGTCATAGTACAAACACCCTACCCTATCCTCAACCTGACTCCCAAACTCCCTTAAAAACTTCATTGACCTTCTCTAATCTTTGAATATCATCATCAAATGCATCCTTCAACTTTGAAATAGACCCAATTTCTTCTTGAAGAGAGAACAATGCATTAGTGGTTATATTGCTTTTATGCTCTTATATATGTATTATTTAAAGTTAGATCATGATCGGACAAGGTGTCCACTATCAATTAAAGTCTCCATTCAGTCCAATGGGTCATGGGTTTAAGGGTTATGGCTTTAAATCATATGGTTTAGGGTTTAAGGGTTAATACATTTCATATGGGTCATAGATTTAAGGGTTACAACATTAAATCATACAGGTTAAGGTTTAAGGGTTATGACATTAAGTCATATGTATTAGGGTTTAAGGGTATGAAATTAAGCCATATGGGTTAGTGTTTAAGGGTTATGTCACTAATTCATATGAGTTAGGGTTTAAGGGTTATGACATTAAGTGATATGGGTTATATATAGCTTTTTAAAAAAACCATTTTACTTTACATGTATATATCTCAAAAACTGTACATTTGATGTTTTTTTTTTTAATTTTTGTTATCATATGTAATAATATATTAACAAAATATAAATTATTTACTAAACAAATCTAACTTTGAAATTTTATCAAATTAATTATAGTTTATTTATTTTGTAAGTAAGGAGATAATCATTAAGCTAAATTTAACATAAATTGATTAAGCCCATAAACATGATTTTAATTGGAAAATGAAGAGGCTTTTCTTCAAAAAAAAGTTTATCATCGTGTATCTGATAATCTCATCGACGATCAAATAATCAAGGGAAATTTTTTTTTGAACCATGTTTCCAGTTCTCATGTATTTCACATTTGTGTTCATAAAAATGTGAAAATCATTGAATGCTTTTGCAACTTATGTTTTGGTAATAGAATGAGTAGTAGACGTCCATCCATTCTGCTTGATGCTCTTCCTGAACCCATTTTAGCCGAAGTTATTGCAAAATTAACATCAGAATGACTAAAGGCATACTCTTTACAAGAATTTGGTAATTCTCACACACCCAAATATATAAATTGTGACATCCCCAAGTTCACAGTCATTTTAAAAATTTTATTTATGCTTATTTGAAAATCAGAGTATTTATTTTAAAGAATAATATTGCGGAATTTGTACCCATAAAACATGATAAATATATTATCTAAGCATTTCTGAAGAAATGTTTTTTGTTTATATAAAAAATTTGGGTTGTCATCGTCAAGACAGAAACACAAGCATAAACAGACGTTACATTTATTTACACTAGTGATTTACATCTCCTTTAATCTCTCAGTGTAATGTAGCTTCATATCAACACATGTGATACAAATAAAATGAGTGGGACAGGTTGGGAAACCTGGTGAGTATATAGGGTTTTCAACCCACAATAATAAAGTTATTATGTTTCATCATCAAACAATTAACCCAATTACCCATCCCCATTATATTCTTTATCCTTAAGTATCTTCCCTAAGAATCATCTATTCCTTAATATTTATTCCTAACGATTGACCTAATGAATAGGAACGAAGTCCATCGCTGCCAAGGTTTATATAACAGGCACTAAGTCCATAGTTGCCGATGTTATTTGTTAGGCACTAAGTCTATAGCTGTCAAGGTTTATCTTTTCTATTGACAATATTATTTTAGGGAGTCCACCCACAATACATGTCAATAGGTTTTTGAAGTACATCTTATGAACATATCGTTCCCAACACCTATAGGTTACAAGCCTACTAGTGTTCTACTGGAATGTCTAGAATAGTCTGTGGTTGTCATCAATACTCTACTAGATGACTGGGCCATCGCTTGGGTCAAGGCTTCTCATCATCTTTCACCTCTCATCATATATATCATATTTTCATCTCTCATCATTCATATCATTTTTCATCTCTCATCTCATCTCATCTTTAATCTATCCATCTATTCCCATCATAAATATAGGTATAAAATACATATACAGTTTAAATCGAATAAAACATGTATATTTTGTTCATATAGCGTAGATATCAAGAACACAGATAATATTCTCACATAAAAGGTAATTTATATAAAATACTTCATCTATATGTGTAAGATGAAAGTAACTATGCACTCACTTGTTAAAGTGATGACATGAAACTCGGACAGCGCTTCACTTCTAACAATTCTATTTTCCTTCGACGAAACCTAGTATCATTACCGCGAGATTTTAGTCAAATATTTATTATGATTAATTATTAGCTCTATGAGCTATACTGTTTTATAAGTGTTAAACAATACTTTTCAACCACTATGTATAGACAGGGGCCATACATGAAACACCAGAGAGCAGGACCATTTTGGCATTATAGCACTTCTGAAATCCAACAACCCTATATGACCCTTCAAACCAGATTCCCCATATTGCGAGTAGTTAAAAGATATTATAAAAACACTTTGTATATTATATTTTATAATACATATATTGTTTATAAGTTCATAATAACGATACTAAACTTAAACATAAGCTATACTTAAAGTAGGGTAAGCATAACTTACTTATAAGAGGATTTGGCTAGGAACCGGGCTCTACGAGGGCAGAACTTCCGAGATGAAAACTCTTCTTCTTGGAGCCTTCTAGCTTCGAGACTCGCCTCTAACACTTAGGAAGTGCTAGGTAAAAACCTAGAAGGTTTGGGAGTAAATAGGAGAAGAGAATTGGAAATGTGTGAAGAAAATGTGAGATTTGCGCCTCTATTTATAGGTTGAGTCCGGTTCGAACGCGGGTTTTTCCCTTTCTAAAATTGAGCGTTCGTGGCTAGGTGTCATCATCTGGTGCCAAGCCGTGGTGACGAAGCAATGGCTCAGATCAAGCCACGTGTCTCTCGTTGGTTACTCCAAAAACTAATTATCTTCTAAAATCCGTAACTTTTGCATACGAACTCCGTTTTTAATGTTCTTTATAACCACACTTAGGTATCGACGGGATCTATAACTTTCATTTAGACTTCGTTGAATAATTTTGAATTTATTTTTAAAGTTGTATTTTAACAGACTTAGACAGTTAAAATCCGTTAAAAATTCATAAATTTTTCATCTGAGGTCCATTTTTGGCTGTCTTTATATTGTTGAGCTCCTATTAATGAGATAATAAACTCTCATTTAGGTTATGTCGGCTAAAAATCAATCGATCTAAAATTCGATTTCTGGGTTGTACACTGCTACGCTAAAACTTAGAAAAATCATAACTTCCTCATAGGAAGTCAGATTTGGACGTTCTTTTTATGCACATTCTCGATTTAACATATACTACAAATTTTTTTATAGATCTTTAAGGCTAAAAAGTATTTTATCACAAAATCACTTTCTACGATTCCCGGTGTCGTGCCGGTTTTGCCGCATAACTTCGACAAGCCATAACTTCTTCGTTATAAGTCGGATTTCAGTGTTTGTTATATGTACGGGAACCTTGTGACATATATTCTAAATAATCTTCTATAAGAAATCATTTTTGATGTTTATTGTCTCTAAATTTACTAGCTCGAATCTGCGAGCGTTACATAAATGTATATTACACGAACTAGGACATGATTTATCCTGAATAACATTTAATATTTCCTTAAGTAGTTGCAAATCGAGCCAGGCAATATGAGATTATGTATAAATCAGCATCACTAGTTGATCATTTTACTCCAACTTGTGGAATGGAGTTCGAAATTGAGGAGGAAGCCTTTTTAACTAGATGTTCAGAGGAATGAATGCCCGGTGCAAGGTATTGATTAGGAATGGTATACATCTTCTGTGATCAGTTTATATGAACATATTTTGTTTTTTCATTTGGTGTTGTCTTATGTTGATGTTAATCTCATTTTCAGGTTAAGTACTTCTCCAACTCTAACTTTGAAATTGGAATGCGGTTGTTACATTTCACAAGAGATGCAGATCATCTTAAAGCAAGTTGTATGCTTGGGATGATTTACATCTCAATGGGAAGCCTCTATGCTCTCAAGGTATATATATATGTAACGCCTGTGTTTTCGGGCTTGCCATTTTTAGCAATGTAATAGTCTAGGTTAACCTTTGTAACCCATTTTGAAATAATAGAAGTATATTATTTGAGTATTATGTGTTTTGTGCTTAATTGCTTAATTATGTGGTTTGATTAATTAAGGATAAAAATAAGCGTCAAAATTTAAGTGTAAAATAAACTTGATATCTTTGGTTAATGTTGTAGTAGTTGAAACGAGGTTTCCGAATATATATAGAACGCCCAAATTTGACTTCGTATGAGGAAGTTATGATTTATCGAAGTTTCGGCTTAGCGGTGTGCAGCCCGAATTACTCGATTTGAGATCGAACGGTTTTTAGTCGAATCGATCTAAACGAGAATCGAAGAGCTCGTTGTTGGTATCGAAGCGATGAAAAGTTAGGCGAGAACGGACGTCAAACGAAGAAGTTATGAATTTATAACGAAGTTTTCTGTCCCGGCCTATTAAAAATAAATTTAAAATTAGCCGACGGAGTCTAAACGAAAGTTGTAGAGCGTAGTCTCACCTTCGCGTGGATATAAAGAACGTCGAAAACGGAGTTAGTATGAAGAAGATATGAATTTCCGAAGTTTATTAAATATTTTGTATTTAAATTTAATCATTAATTCGGATGATTATCCGAAGGAGTCAACGATCTGATCCGAAGTACGCCCCGCGTACAGCGAAGCATGACGACCTTCGCACTCGAGTTCTTCGGATGACGAATGCCATGACGTTTCAGAGCAGTACGCCCCGCGTACTGCAGTACGCCCCGCGTACTCCGAGGCTCCAGCCTCCTATAAATAGGATGCGAGGGCAGCCGAGTTCTTTTGCTATTTTCTCTCTTCTCTCTCCCGTTTTGCATCGATTTGCGTGCCAGAAATACCCCGAAGCCCCGGTATTATTCTCGAGCCCCGAGGCAAGTCCCGAGATCCCGAAGATCCCGAGAAGTGCGGTTCCCGAGCCGAAGCTCTGCCCGCGAGAAGTTCGATTTTTGTAGAGATCTTCCAGATCTGCTGATATTTACTACTTCTAGAAGCCGTAGTGCTGTCTGATCATCTTCTGATCAAGTGAGTGTATACTACCTTTCATAAACACAATAATAATACAAGTATGGTTTGAGTGTATTAAGTATATTGTTGTTTATATGTGTGAATGTGTATTCACTTTCTTCTATCTCATAGATATGATTTATTCTCTATGAAATACGTGTTATGTGTGTGTGCCTCATCTGTTATGTGGAATATGTATTGATTAAAGCATGCTATACAGGTTTTTAAAGTATGTATAAAAATATATATTTTTATCTACTAATATGTTGGGTAGAACATGGGTATATAGTTGGTGTGTAATAAACAGATGAGAGGCCTCGTTGTTGTTTCATTTAGTCATCTAGCGGAGTTTAGATGACGACCACGAACTTTTCTAGACAGTCTTGTGGAAACATTAGCAGGTTCGCCACCTGTAGGTGTTAATGAACTTGGGTGTTCATTCGATTTACTCTATCCCCCTCATGGTTGCCTTATTTGACTTATATTGCTGAGGAACCCCCGAAGCATGTGTTGTCGCCCCGATGAAATATTCTTAGACTAGGTCCCTTATGTTAGTTGTCTTAGGGACATAAAGTGAGAATAACGGGAATAGGTAGTAGGGAAATTGTTGGTTGGTGAAAATTAAATATGATTATTTATTGTGGGTTGAAAACCCTATATGCTCACCAGGCTCCCAAGCCCGACCCACTCAGTTTTAATTTGTATTATAGGAAGTGGCGCGAGGGCATAAGATGGATGAACCATCAAGTTGTTTTGTTTACAAGTCGGTATATGTATATATTTGTTGAATGACTTGTAATGTTATCGTTTATGCTTATTGGTCTGTATCGGAATATGACACCCCGATTTTTTATTATATAATGAAAAATACATTTCTTTTATGAAATGCTTTGGTAAACATTGTTTTATCATGTTTTGTTTTTGGGAACAAATTCCGCAACTCTTTCAAATCAAAAGGATTTACTCTGAAGTTATTTTAAAAGCATAAATGAAAATCGGTCTTTTCTGGCCGAGATTTTGGGGATGTCACAGTTGGTATCAGAGCATTAGTTTAAGTGAACTAGGAATTTGTAGGATTTCTAGACTTAAACTTAGAATGCTAAGTGAAGTTTTGAGATGTGTGTTTGTTATGTTTTAGACACGAGCACTGGTTTATTTTAGGAAAGTTGCCTAAAATGCTTTTATGTGCTAAATGTTATATGTTGCCATATATGATATTATTTGTTCGGATCTATGGTCTGTTGCCGACCGGATCTAGAAACCTTATGTGTGTAGGATTCTAAGCGTACGTCTACGATATTAGAACTAGCATGTAAACGTTTCGGAGTGATAAGGATGATTTGAATATCTATCGTGATTGAGGATCTAATTTCACCTTATTCGATGTGTAGATCAAAAATGGTGAGAACAAGAAGTGGAGTTGGAAATGCTGACGAAAACAGGAATCAACCACCAGTGATTGAGCAAATACCTGTCGTAGCAGCAGCACCAGAGCCAATAACCATGGCTGGTGTGCAAATGATGATTCAGACGATGTTGGATCGTCAGATGGATGAAACTAGACGGTTGCTTCAACAGAATCGTGAAGAATTGTCAATTCATGTGGAGGAGCATGAATTAAATGAAGGGCACTCGGAAGGTGGAAACTTCAGTGGGTCTGTTGGTCAAGCCAACCCACCGATAATTAGGCAAAACAACCATGATGGAAGGAATGATGGAATGGGATGCAAGTACAAGGACTTTCTAACTTGCAAACCATCGACCTTCAATGGAAAGGAGGATCCGATTGGAGTTATGGATTGGATCTCCGCAATGGAGTTAGCCTTCATGACTTGTGGCTGCAGAGGCAAGTTGTAAACTATCTATGCAGTGCGTCAATTCCGAGGTGGAGCCGTTCGTTGGTGGAACACTCTAGGGAAGACGTTGAGCCCTAATGAGCCACTGCAATTTGCATGGGCAGATTTCTTGGTGCAGTTCAAGCGCAAGTTCTGTTTGGCTCAAAATCTGTTGGAACTAGAGAACAAGTTTCTGACATTGACGAAAGGCAGCATGTCAGTTGATGAATACACCAATAACTTCACCGATAAGATGGATTTTGCCTTGCGTGTCGTCCCAGAAGAGTTGACAAAGGTGGACCGGTATGCGAAGGGACTCCCATGGGAGTACGAGGTGCCAGTACATTAGGCACATACTCTAGAGGCAGCTATCTGGGCTGCCAAGTCTGTTGAGAACATGATTAAGGGGAGAACCACCGACAAGGTTGAGGTTGGTGAGAAAGGAAAGTTTGAGGGAACATCTGGTTCCGGTAAGAAAGGTAAATTTTCGAAGTCTGATTCGAAAAAGTTTGGAGGAAAAGGAGGCGAAGCAAAGTGGTGTGATAAGTGTAAGAAAAAGCACTTTGGGAAATGTAGCGAGGATGTAACCTGCTACAAGTGTGGGAAGGTTGGACATTTTGCCAATGAGTGTCCGAATAACAAAAGGATGTGTTTTGGTTGTAATGAAGAGGGGCATATTTTGAAAGACTATCCGAAGAAGAAGGAGGCAGCAAAGCCCAACATTCCACCAAAGCCGAAGGCGAGAGCCTTCCAGATGACACTTGAGGCCGCGAAAGATGAAGTTGATGTCGCTTCAGGTACCTTTCTCGTAACCGATTTACCTGCTCAAATTTTGTTTGATTCTGGAGCCAACTACTCCTTTATTTCGCATGAGTTTGGTAGAAAACTAGCTTTGCCTGTTGATAGACTAGATAATGCTTTATTAGTCGAAGTTGCTAGTGGAAAGTTTTTACCTGTAAGCCATCGTATGAGAAACATATTAATCGACCTTAATGGGAATAAGTTTCACGAGGAATTATTTCCTATCGAACTAAATGGTTTCGACATCGTTCTGGGAATGGATTGGCTTAGCGCCAATGATGCCGAAATTTTATGCAAGAAGAAGGTAGTTAAAGTAAACCCGCCTGGGAAGGATTCATTTATGGTGTACGGGGACAAACGGCGAGTGAATTCTGGAATCATTTCCCTAATGAAAGCCAGAAAGTGTTTGACCAAGGGATGTACATCATATTTAGCATTCGTGATTGATGCTAAGAAGGAAAAGAAGGTGATGCAGAGTATTCCAGTGGTGTGTGATTATCCGGAAGTATTTCCCGAAGATCTTCCTGGATTACCACCTGATAGACAAGTAGAGTTCAGAATAGACTTGTTACCAGGGACCACGCCAATAGAAAAAGCACCTTATTGATTAGCACCGACGGAGATGAAGGAGTTGATGATGCAACTTCAGGAGTTATTGGACAAAGGTTTCATTAGACCTAGTTCATCGCCCTGGGGAGCTCTGGTGTTATTCGTGAAGAAGAAAGATGGAAGTATGAGAATGTGCATCAATTACAGAGAGCTGAACAAGGCAACAATAAAGAATAGATATCCGTTGCCGAGGATTGATGACCTGTTTGATCAATTGCAAGGTTCGAGCTATTTCTCGAAGATCGATCTAAGGTCAGGATATCTTCAGCTAAAAGTAAGAGAGCAAGATATCGAGAAGAATGCATTCAGAACTAGATATGGACACTACGAGTTCTTGGTTATGTCGTTTGGACTAACCAATGCTCCGGCAGCATTCATGGATTTGATGAATAGGGTTTGTAATCCGTTCCTTGATAAATCCGTGATAGTGTTCATAGACGACATTCTGATTTACTTGAAAAGCCAAGAGGAGCATGGCAGACACTTGCGAGAAGTGTTAGAAGTTTTGAAGCAGGAGAAGCTGTATGCAAAGTTCTCCAATTATGATTTTTCGATTCGTGAAGTCCAATTCTTGGGTCACGTGGTCAACCAAGAAGGGATAATGGTTGATCCAGCAAAGATTGAAGCTGTGATGAAGTGTGAACAACCAAAAAGTCCCACGGAGATTCGAAGCTTTTTAGGATTAGCCGGATATTACCGAAGGTTTATCCAAGGCTTTTCTTCGATTGCTACTCCATTAACAGCTTTGACCCACAAAAGGAGCTACTTATGCTTGGAGTGATAAGCATAAAGAGGCATTCGAGAAGCTAAAGAAGAAGCTATGCGAGGCACCGATACTTTCTCTACCCAATGGAGTTGAAGACTTCGCTGTTTATAGCGATGCGTCTGGTGTTGGATTGGGTTGTGTTTTGACCCAAAGAGAGAAGGTGATAGCATATGCATCTCGACAGCTGAAGGAGCATGAAAAGAATTACCCGACTCATGATTTGGAGTTGGCAGTGGTAGTTTTCGCTCTGAAAATATGGAGGCATTACCTCTATGGAACGCAGTGCAAACTTTTCACTGATCATAAGAGTCTCCAATATCTCTTTAGTAAGAAAGAATTGAATATGAGACAACGACGTTGGCTAGAATTACTCAAAGAGTACGACTGTGAGATACTTTACCACCTCGGTAAAGCTAATGTTGTTGCTGATGCTCTCAGTTGGAAAGTCAATCTTGAAAGGAAAAGGCCAAGAGCGTTGAGAATTGAAGTTGTCTCGAAAATTGTGGAAAGTATAAAGAAATTTCAAGAGGAAGCTTCCAAGAAGAATGACCGGAAGGAGGAACGTTTGGGCAAAACGTTGGTGTTCGGTACAAATGGTCATGGACTGAAGGTATTCCAAGATCGTATTTGGGTACCTAAGTCAGGAGGAATTAGGGATCTTCTGATGGAAGAAGCTCACAAAACCATGTACTCGATTCATCCCGGTAGCACAAAAATGTATAGGGACCTGAAACCCTACTACTGGTGGCCGACGATGAAGCTTGATGTTGCAAAGTATGTGGCCGAGTGTGTGACTTGTGTGAGAGTAAAGACACAACATCAGAAACCGTACGGGAGTTTAGAACCATTTCTTGTGCCTATGGGTAAGTGGGAAGGCATTGCTATGGATTTTGTCACTAAACTGCCCAAAACAAAGAATGGTCACGACATGATTTGGGTGGTCGTTGATCGATTCACTAAGAGTGCGCATTTCATAGCGGCCAAGGAGAAATGGTCTATGGAGAAGCTTGCGAATTCTTACGTGAAGGAAATTGTAAGGCTTCACGGTGTTTCGTTAACGATTGTATCGGATCGTGATAGCCATTTCACCTCGAGGCTTTGGAAAAGTCTACAAGAGGAATTGGGTACCAAGTTGTGTTTAAGTACAGCTTACCATCCGCAGACTGATGGTCAGAGCGAACGGACGATACAAACGCTTGAAGATATGCTGAGAGCATGTACCTTGGAATTCCTACGTAACTGGGATGAACATTTACCATTGGTAGAATTTTCCTATAATAATAGTTTTCACTCGAGTATTAAGATGGCACCTTATCAAGCTTTGTATGGACAGAAGTGTCATACGCCGTCTTGTTGGCTTGAGGCTGGGGAAAAGCAGTTTATGGGACCGGAGATGGTTCATCAAACTGCTGAAAAGTTGAAAATAATTAGGGAAAGAATGTTAGCAGCTCAGGATCGTCAAAAGAGCTATGCTGACAAAAAGCGAAGACCGATGACTTTTGAAATTGGAGATTCGGTTTTGCTTAAAGTCTCACTGTGGAAGGGACTTATAAGATTTGGTAAAATTGGAAAATTGAGTCCAAGGTTTATTGGACCGTTTAAAGTTCTTTAGAAGGTTGGGAACCAAGCTTACAAGCTTGAACTACCAGAGGAACTGAATGGAATTCACAACACTTTTCATGTGTGTTATTTGAGGAAGTTCACGGGAGAAGTTCCCGACATAATTCCAATTTCTGAATTGAGAATTGATGAGAACAAAAGGTTGATTGAAGAACCGGAGGCAATTGTTGACCGAAAGACTAAGAAGTTGCGACGCAAAATGGTTGGGTTAGTGTTTGTCCGATGGAAACACACGAATGGGCCGAATCATGTGCTTGCCATTTTTAGCAATGTAATAGTCTAGGTTAACCTTCGTAACCCATTTTGAAATAATATAAGTATATTATTTGAGTATTATGTGTTTTGTACTTAATTGCTTACTTATGTGGTTTGATTAATTAAGGATAAAAATAAGCGTCAAAATTTAAGTGTAAAATAAACTTGATATCTTTGGTTAATGTTGTAGTAGTTGAAACGAGGTTTCCGAATATATATAGAACGCCCAAATCTAACTTCGTATGAGGAAGTTATGATTTATCGAAGTTTCGGTTTAGCGGTGTGCAGCCCGAATTACTCGATTTGAGATCGAGCGGTTTTTAGTCGAATCGATCTAAACGAGAATCGAAGATCTCGTTGTTGGTATCGAAGCGATGAAAAGTTAGGCGAGAACAGACGTCAAACGAAGAAGTGATGAATTTATAACGAAGTTTTCTGTCTCGGCCTATTAAAAATAAATAATAAAAATAAATTTAGAATTAGCCGACGGAGTCTAAACAAAAGTTGTAGATCGTAGTCTCACCTTCGCGTGGATATAAAGAACGTCGAAAACGGAGTTCGTATGAAGAAGATATGAATTTCCGGAGTTTATTAAATATTTTGTATTTAAATTTAATCTTTAATTCGGATGATTATCCGAAGGAGTCACCGATCTAATCCGAAGTACGCCCCACGTACTCGTGTATGCCCTGCGTACAGCGAAGCATGACGACCTTCGCACTCGAGTTCTTCGGATGATGAACGCCATGACGTTTCGGAGCAGTACGCCCCACGTACTCCGAGGCTCCAGCCTCCTATAAATAGGATGCGAGGGCAGCCGAGTTCTTTTGCTATTTTCTCTCTTCTCTCTCCCGTTTTGCATCGATTTGCATGCCAGAAATACCCCGAAGCCCCGGTATTATTCTCGAGCCCCGAGGCAAGTCCCTAGATCCCGAGAAGTGCGGTTCCCGAGCCGAAGCTCTGCCCGCGAGAAGTTCGATTTTTGTAGAGATCTTCCAGATCTGCTGATATTTACTACTTCTAGAAGCCGTAGTGCTGTCTGATCATCTTCTGATCAAGTGAGTGTATACTACCTTTCATAAAGACGATAATAATACAAGTATGGTTTAAGTGTATTAAGTATATTGTTGTTTATATGTGTGAATGTGTATTGACTTTCTTCTATCTCATAGATATGATTTATTCTCTGTGAAATACGTGTTATGTGTGTGTGTGCCTCATCTGTTATGTGGAATATGTATTGATTAAAGCATTCTATACAGGTTTTTAAACTATGTATAAAAATGTATATTTTTAGCTACTAATATGTTGGGTAGAACATGGGTAGATAGTTGGTGTGTAATAAACAGATGGGAGGCCTCGTTGTTGTTTGATTTAGTCATCTAGCGGAGTTTAGATGACGACCACAGACTTTTCTAAACAGTCTTCTGGAAACATTAGCAGGTTCGCAACCTGTAGGTGTTAATGAACTTGGGTGTTCATTCGATTTACTCTATCCCCGTCATGGTTGCCTTATTTGACTTATATTGCTGAGGAACCCCCGAAGCATGTGTTGTCGCCCCGATGAAATATTCTTAGACTAGGTCCCTTATGTTAGTTGTTTTAGGGACATAAAGTGAGAATAACGGGAATGGGTAATTGGGAAATTGTTGGTTGGTGAAAATTAAATATGATTATTTATTGTGGGTTGAAAACCCTATATGCTCACCAGGCTCCCAAGCCTGACCCACTCAGTTTTAATTTGTATTACAGGAAGTGGCGCGAGGGCATAAGATGGATGAACCATCAAGTTGTTTTGTTTACAAGTCTGTATATGTATATATTTGTTGAATGACTTGTAATGTTATCGTTTATGCTTATTGGTCTGTATCTGAACATGACACCCCGAGTTTTGATTATATAATGAAAAATACATTTCTTTTATGAAATGCTTTGGTAAACATTGTTTTATAATGTTTTGTTTTTGGGAACAAATTCCATAACTCTTTCAAATCAAAAGGATTTACTCTGAAATTATTTTAAAAGCATAAATGAAAATCGGTCTTTTATGGCCGAGATTTTGGGGATGTCACAATATAGTATAAATTCTTTTTAGTATATTTTGATAATTTTTATTATCTATGTGAGACTATAATTTTAGTATTCATGTAAAAATACCGATGTAAGTATATTTTGTTATTTTGTGTGTATGGAAGACAAATTGAAGTGTTAAATTGGATGATGGTTATTTGTAATGTTTAATTGTAGATTTGGAGTTACTTTAAGATCATTTTGGTGCAACGTTACTGTTTGAGGAAGAATTTCTCACTTTAAGATCATTTTGGTGCAACGTTACTGTTTGAGGAAGAAATTCTCAATTGATCAACAAACTTGAAATATTTTACGGCCCATATGTCACTTGCTCATAAGCTAACAACATATGATATCATCTTGCAAAGTAAAGAGGATGATCATTCACCCGAATGGGTTTTTGATGAATAGGTCAGATTTGATTTCATATTCGATGATTTCACTGTTTATCGTTGATATAGGGAGTACAGTGGATTTTGTTATTTTCATAGGTATCATTAGTTAACAATTTATGGTAATTGTTCTAAACACTATCTTTTGGCTATTTTTTTGGATGTTTGGGTAGTAGACAACACTTAATTATATGTATAAAAGAATGCCTCAATGAAGGTAATTTTCTTATTATATTAAAAATGATTGTGTTTTAATTATGTCGATGGGTTAGGATTTATGACATTAAGTCGTATGGGTCAGATGATCATATTTGGCCACATTAATCGAATGAGGCTAAACGATACATATTTGGCCACATTAATCGAATGAGGCTAAACGATACATATGATCATATTTGGTCACCCTAAAATGCTTACAGCTACATGTTTTTTCACATTTATTATATGTGGCTAAATGATACATATGGTCATACAAACAATTCATGTGACCATAGGTATTATCTTTCCATATTAGAATCCATTGCACATTATTTTTAATAAAACGAACACAAAGGTGTGACAGATGGTCATATTTGGCAACATTATTTGACTGAGGCTAAACAACAAATTTTGACACACACACACACACTATTAAAAAAACTTCACCATAAAATGCTTACAGCCACATGGTTTATCATGTTTATTATATGTGGCTAAATGATACATAGGCTATACAAACAATTCATGTGACCATAAGTATTACCTTTCGCTACATTAGAATCCATTGCACATTATTTCCGGTAAGACGAACACAAATATGTGGCAGATGGTCATATTTGGCCACATTATTTGACTGATGTTAAACAATACATTTTCACACATGCACTAGTAAAAAAACACCACCATAATATGCTTATAGCCACATGGGTTGTCATGTTCATTATATGTGGCTAAATGATACATCTGGTCATACAAATAATTCATGTAACCAGAGGTATTATTGTTCACCACATGTAACGCCCGTGTTGCTCGAGAAAGCGTTAGTGTAGTGATGTAATAGTCAGGTCAACCATTGTAACCTATTTTGAAGTAATAAAGAGGAATTACCGGAATATTATGTGAAATATATGATTTTATGTGCTTAAATACTTGTATATAACGATATAATAAATAAGGATAAAAATAAGCATCAAAATTTAAGTGTTAGGTAAACGCGATATCTATACATAAAGTGGTAGTGTTCGTGACAAGGATTACAGACATATAAAGAACGCCGAAATCCGAGTTATAACGAAGAAGTTATGGCAAGTCGAAGTTTCGCGACAAAACCGGCATGACACTGCGTAACGTAAATAGTGAATTTATGATAGAGTGATTTCTAGCCTTAGCGATCTAAATGAAAGTCATAGTGTTCTTTAAACCGAGCGTGCATAAAAAGAATGCCCAAATCTGACTTCGTATGAGGAAGTTATGATTTTTCTAAGTTTTGGCTTAGCCGTATGAAGCCTGGAGTTCGAATATTAGATCGAGCGATTTTTAGACGACACAACCTGCACGAGAATCGAATATCTCGTTAATAGTAGCGTAACGGTAAAAGATAGACGAAAGCGGATGTCGGATGAAGAAGTTATGAATTTTTAACGGACTTTTCCTGTCCCGGCCAATTAAATATATAACTTTGAAAATAAAGTCAAAATTAGCAGACGAAGTCTAAACGAAAGTTGTAGATTACGGTCCCACCTGCGCGTGGATATAAAGAACGTCGAAAACGGAACTTGTATGCGGGAGTTATGAATTTTCAAAATCGGGATTCGGATTTGCGAGTACCAATGACGTGGCACAATCTCAGTCGTCTCTTGTTGCGCACGGCCTCACTTCGGATGGAGAGACCTGGCCTCGATACGCCTCGCGTACAAGAAGAACGCTCAATGTCCGAGGAACGCCATGCGTACGAGAAAGGAGCGTTGTGCGGACTCGCGATGCTTGGACCGAAGGCTAGCCACAATGCACCATCAGGAGAGCGACACGTCCTGGTATGAACGTGCCACATATGAGGCTACGCCCTGCGTAGACCGCGGACCTCCGGCCTAAGAATAGGTTGTGAAGGCAACCTCTTTTTTTCACCAATTCAGTATCAATTTCTCTCTTTACTCTCTCTCTAGATTACCCCAACCCCCCCCCCCCCCCCCCTCAAGCCTAGGGTACCCCTTGCACTAGAAGGAAGCCTCAGATCTCCCGAAGGCTCCTAGGAAAAGAGCTTTTCGGCTCGGAAACGCTACTCCAACGAAACCCGGTTTCTTAATAAAAACCCACTGTAAGTGAGATACGCCTACCATACTTAAAATATAGCTTATGTATAAATATAATATCATTATTATGAATCTATAAATAAGATTTATCAGTGATTCAAATTCTTTATACATATTGAAGTACTTACGTGAGAAGTGTCTAGACTGGTCACGTTGGGTTCAGTTGTTGGATTTAAGAAAAGCTATATGCCGAAATGGTCCTGCCTCCCAACTGTCCTACCTGGCTGATCCTTACTTGATAGATCCTGAAGTAGACTCTGAGTTAATGATGAATCTAGACTAATAATTAGTCGCAATAAAATTAAACTAGAATTTAGCGATAATAATGCTAGGTTTCGTCAAAGGAAAATAGAATCTGTAGAATCGAAGCGTTGCCCGAGTTTGAATCATCACTTTGACAAGTGAGTGCATAGTTACTTTCATCTTAGACATAGATATGAAGTATTTTATATAAATTACGTGCTATGTGTGCATATAACCTGTATACTTGCTATCTAGGTGGGATGAACGATTTTATACATGTTTTAAATAATTTAAACTGTATATGTATTTTATATCTACAAAAGTGTTGGGATAAAACATGGGTAGATGAAATAGATGATGAGCGAAAAGATGATCAGAGGAATCGATGTTGACGATGTTTCCAGTCATCTAGCGGAGTATAGATGACGAACACGGACTTTTTTAGACAGTCCAGTGGAACGTTAGAAGACTCGCAACCTGTAGGTGTTTGTGAATGATGTTTTCACCGGTGTACTCCATCCCCCTCAAGGTTGCCTTAAGAACATTTATTGTTGAGGAACCCCCTTAGCAGTAGTGTCCATCCCGATGATGATCCTTAGCTAGGTCCCTTATGATAGGTGTTTTAGGTACGTAAATTGAGGATAACGGGAACGGGTAATCGGGTTATTGTTGGTTGATGAAATTAATAAACTTATTTATTGTGGGTTGAAAACCCTATGTGCTTACCAGGCTCCCAAGCCTGACCCACTCAGTTTCTTATATTAGAGGTAGTGGTACTCGAGCATAGATGTGATGTTTGGATGAGGGATTACGGATTATAGGCATGTAGATATGAATAAATGTTGTACGGATTACATTGTATTGTTTATGCTTTTGATCTGTATCGAACATGACATCCCGAGGTTTTTAATGAAATACATTTCTTCAGAAATGCTTTGATAAAATTTTTGTTGGGTTTTGAGCATTCTAACACTCCTAAGTGTACATGCAACCCTAAATACCTTGGATCTACGTTTTCTCTATTATAGATGCAAATATGAACTTTCCAAGGTATTCATCCTAACTAGCATAATAACATTGATTCAAATGAATATATCAAGTTAGAATTACATACCTCTTTGATGTAGATTGTCTTCATGAAGCTTGAGTGCCTAGTGACCCAAGTGTGACACCTCAAATGGTTCACACAACACCAAATACACTTGGAATAACTTGAGAGAACATACACACTTCATGAAATCGGCTAGCCCTTCTTATTACACATAGTGGTCGATTTCTTGAGCCATGGGATTCTTTTATATGGTGGCTATTAGGGTCACACCATGTAACTCATAACTTTACCCATTCCTTATGCTCCATGGATTTTAACCTCCATGGAGTATCCATGGGTCACCCCATGGACTTAGTCCAATATAAGGAATCTTGGATCACAAGCCTACATAAATAAGAATGAATGATTTACACAATCAACCCATATATTTAATTAGTCTCCTTTTGATCACTTAATTAATCCTAGATTAATTCTTGATCAATACTAATTAAATAATCTTATTAATATATTAGAACTTATAATATATTATCCAACCTTAAGTGTTATTTCTCTCATTATAGTGTATCCAAATGCATGATGCCATGCAACCCAAATGGACCATGTCGGGTCGGGTCAAGTCTTACCAATTATAGTTATGGACTTAGACATTAATCCAACAATTTTATCATATTTTCTTTTGGGAACAAATTTCACAAAACTTTTCTTTAAAATGTTATTCTGATTTTTAAACAAGCATTAACAAAATCGTTCTTTTTTGGTTGTGAAAATCGGGATGTCACAGTTGGTATCAAAGCACTAGTTTAAGCGAACTAAGAATTTGTAGGATATTTAGACTTAAACTTAGAATGCTAAGCGATGAATGTCTACTATATTTTAGACACAAGCACTAGTTTATTTTAGGAAAGATGCCTAAAATGCTTTTATGTGTTATATGTTATTATTTGTTCAGATCTATGGTCTGTTGCCGACCGGATCTAGAAACCATATGTGTTCAGGATTCTAAACGTATCACTACGATATTAGAACTAACATGTAAACGTTTCGGAGAGATAAGGATGATTTAAACGTCTATTGTAAATAAAGATTTAAATTCACCCTATTTGGTGTTTAGATCAAGATGGCAAGAACCCAAAGTGGACTCGAAAACGCAAATGGGAATAGAAATCAACAACCTCAACCCCAAGTGATTGAATAAGTGCCTGTAGCAACAGCTGCACCTGAGCTAATCAATCACAATGGCCGGAGTACAAGCCATGATACGGGCTATGATGGCTAAACAACGGGAAGAGATGAGGCAGATGTTGCATGAAAATAGGGACAAACCTACAATGCTTGTTGAACTGCCCGAATTGAATGATGGACAGTCAAAGGAGGGAAACTACAACAGGACCGTTGGTCAAGATGATCCGCCAGCGATTAGGAGGAACAACCAAGATGACGAAGTCGAGAGGAATGGATGCAAGTACAAAGATTTTCTAACTTGCAAGCCATCGACTTTCACTAGGAAGGAAGATCCGATTGGATTTATGGATTGGATCTCAGAAAATGGAGTTAGCCTTCATGACATGTGGTTGCAAGGGCAAGTTACAAACCACATTTGCAGTGCGTCCGTTCAGAGGAGGCACGGTTTGTTGGTGGAACACCTTGTGGAAGACTTTGAGCCCCAATGAGCCCCTGCAACTAACGTGGGCAGAGTTTTTGGTGAAATTCAAGCAAGTACTGCTCAGCCCAAAACCTACTCGAGCTAGAGAACCAATTCCTAACTTTGAAGAAAGGGAGCATGTCCATTGATGAATACACCAACAACTTCACAGAAAAGATGGAGTTTGCCTTGTGCCTTGTCCCAGACGAGCTAACGAAAATTGAAAAGTATGTAAAGGGACTTCCATGGGAGTATGCGATGCCAGTACATCAGGCACCTAGTTTAGAGGCAGTTATCTGGGGTGCCAAGTCAGTGGAGGATATGATCAAGTCTGGGAAATGTGATGAAGAAGTCAGTTGGCGAGAAGAGGAAATTCGAAGGGTCTGCAAGGCCCAATAAGAAATCAAGTCTGGTTCAAGGAAGTTTGGAGGAGGAGGAGCCGAAGCAAAGTGGTGTGACAAGTGCAAGAAGAAACACTCTGGGAAATGTGACGAAGAAGTCAGTTGTTTTAAATGTGGAAAGTCTGGGCACTATGCCAACGAGTGCACGTACAATAAGAAGGTCTGTTATGGGTGCAACGAGGAAGGGAACATCTCGAGGGACTGCCCGAAGAAGAAAGAAGTAGCAAGACCCAATGTTCCACCGAAGCCAAACGCGAGAGCCTTCCAGGTGACATAGAAGCTGCGAAGGAGGCAGCAGATGTCGCTTTAGGTACCTTTATTGTAAATGGATTACCTGCCAATATACTATTTGATTCGGGAGCGAACTACTCCTTTGTATCGCACAAATTTGGTGGGAAATTGGCATTGCATGTAGAAAAACTTGATAATGCCCTAGTTGTGGAAGTTGTCAGTGGAAAGTTCGTACTTGTTAGTGATCGTATTAAGAACATCGTCATCGACTTAAAGAGAAACGAATTCCACAAAGAGCTGTTACCCATAGAGTTGAACAGTTTCGACATCGTTCTGGGAATGGATTGGCTTAACGCCAACGATTCCGAGATAGTTTGCAGGATAAAGATAGTAAGGGTAAACCCACCCGGAAAAGATTCATTTATGATGTACGGGGTTAAACGCAAAATAAACTTTGGAATCATTTCCCTAATAAAAGCCATAAAATGTTTGTCTAAAGGATGCACATCATACTTGGCATTCTTGATCAATGTTAAGAAGGAAAAGAAGGAAATGCAAAGTATAACATGTTGTGTTTTGAGCATTCTAACCCTCCTATGGTGTACATGCAACCCTAAATACATTGAATCTATGTTTTCTCTATTATACATGCAAATATCAATTTCCAAGGTATTGTCCTAACTAGCATAATATAAAGTACAAATAATATAAAACTAGTAGAATGACATACCTCTTTGTTGGTGCTTGATTCCATGTAGCTTGAGAGCCTAGTGCCCCAAGTGTGACACCTCAAATGGTTCACACAACATCAAATGCACTTGGAATAACTTAGAGTGAAATCATCAGTTCATGAAATCAGCTTGCCCTCCATACATAGACTTAGTCGCCGATTTTGACAAGAATGATATGCTTATATAGTGTGACACAATTAGCGTAAGCCCTAATTGTCATGGCTTTCCATTTCCTTGGATCCATGGGTTCAAATACACCATGGAGCATTGATGGAGCATTCTATGGGTTTTAACCCAAGTTGATAATCCATGGAGCATTAGCCCAGTATATAAGTATGGATGATTTACACAATCAACCCATATATTTAATTAGTCTTCTTTTGATCAGTTAATTAATTCTAGATTAATTCTTGATAAATACTAATTAAATAATCTTATTAATATATTAGAACTTATAATATATTGATAAACCTTAAGTGTTATTTCTCTCATTTTAGTCTATCCAAATGCATGATGCCATGCAACCCAAATGGACCATGTCGGGTCGGGTCAAGTATATACCAATTATAGTTATGGACTTAGACACTAATCCAACAGTCTCCCACTTGGATAAGTCTAAAACTATCATTGCAAGTACGACTTCATAACCCGACTAGCAATCGTAGCTCTCAAAAGCCGTTGTCGAACTCTGAACAAATCAATGATGCGTCCATTAGATAAGTGATCATATATTCCTCTATTCTAGATATCATATGGACTGAGACATGAATTATAATCATTCTCTCTGTCCATTTGTTGTTTCCCGATTTCCGATTCATGACCACTGACTAATTGAACAAATCAAATCAGTCCAGGCCCGGCCGAGCACTTACGTTTTGTCATCACTAAATCATCGAGGGGCCCACAGATATCGCTTTTATCCCTTTGAGGGTAAAAGGAATGGATAAACTTCGACTTATATGCTTGTACTGACTACTTGTTGAATCATACACAAAGGCATGTTTTATAACATTGAGTTACCAATGCGTTTTCATGAAATCAATGTATAACCAACTAATAGTCAACAACTCATATCTCTAGGTTTGAAGAATATAAGATATTATCGTCTCACGATTCACTCGTGATAAAATCCGTGAAGTGAATCCAAATGAGCGTGGGATGAATCCAATACTCAGAACTTATCAGTACTCATGAATGTTGCAGCAACCATTGTTATGTCTAATGCACATTAGAAAAATCATACAAGAAAAATTCATGACAGTCTTGAATCATATCTACTTCCAACATATGACCGACCGTGGATGGTTTGAATAACTTAATCATTCTGGAAGAATGATCTAATTATTCTGGAAGTCAAAACATGCAAAGTGAAACAGAGAAATAATACTAATCTTGTATGGCCTCAACACTTTGAGTGTAAATAAAAACCCTTTTATCTAAGCACCATATTGATTACTCGTTATTCATGTTTCTATTAATCAACTTAATACTTGAATTGAAAAAATGGTCATGCCATGCTCCAAGCATGCACACTATGCTCGTCCAAAAATATAGCTATGCCATACTCCAAGTATGCACACTATGTTTACATGTGGTCCTTTCTTTGTGAAATAGATCGATTGACAACATTTCAATGATGCTCATTTCACAATCCCAAATCCTTTACAATAAATGTAAGAACACCAAATTATTTTCATTTACCGTAATCTTGTTAGATTCTAAACTTATATGCAATGATCCTCTTGTAATGAATATGCACACAAGACACAAAGACTTGGCAATAGACATTACAAAGTATTCCAATGGAAAGCAATTCCATGGAAATGAAGTATCAAATTCAAAGTACATTCCTTTGAACATCCTCCTTTGCATTAAGTTCTTTTAATATTCCACCTATGGAAACAATTCCATACTCCCATTTTGACCATCACCTTTTGAACAACAGTTACCTCTTTTCAAAATATGACAATATGGTCCTTTCCAAAGTTTAACATTATACTTCCAATTGTCCACGTGCAACCAATCTTTGGTAAACCTCAGATTGTCCTCGACAATTGCTTAATCATTTTAGTCATATCCGGTTCTATTCCTTTTTCCCTCGTAATGCCCTAATAATTTGGAAAATTTAGAATGGATAAATATTATAGCACATGTAGTTAAAACTATACCCAAAGCAAATGGGACACGATTCATGCTATAATTTTTTTTATTTGCCATGTTCTCACAATTCGAACTATGAAGAGGTATGCTGTAATCATAATCGAATTTTGATAACACAACATATATAGAATTTCCTTATGTTGAGCCATTCCAACATAACATTCATATATATCGTTGACTAAAGTAGATTAAAATCTCAATCTAAGCTTGTAGAATTGGAATGAAGTATAAAATCCTCTCCCTTAATTATAGCAAAACAACTTTTTCAAGGCGAATTGAAACTTTTGTTTTCTATAATTAATATTTCTAACTTGCAACACTTAACAAAATAATCATGCTCCCACTAGCATAATGATTATTATCTTACTAGCATAACATTTATGTTCCCACTAGCTTTGACATGTATCCAGAGATCAACTGGACTTTTAGAAATCAATACTTTATTGACTTTCTTACCAAAGTTCAGATTTCTAATACGCAATTGCTTTGATAAGACTTTATAAAAACCTTTCCTTACATAGCTCACTTGTGTGTCTAAACAATTTTGAAGAGGGATGTCGTAATCATAATGTTTACACCTTTTGTCATTCTCACAATTGCTATCTACTTATTGAAAGAGTTTCCTCACCATCATTTTCATGAATCGAAGAGAAACCTTATGACACTTAGATTTTATGGTGTAAGTGTCCCTATCCATGTGAATTTGTCATAACCATAATCACAAGACAAGGTAGTCGCAAATCCAAACACATATGGACTGAACTTGTTCAATCTTATTTTCTTGCCACCAGGCAGCACAAGGGCCTACCATTTCTTCCAGGTTGTTATGCAAACAATTAAGAACTCATAGAACTCATAAAGCATAGTCAACTTTTAACTGGAATAGACACAGAAATAAGAATATGTCAACACGATAGGTTACAAACCTCAAGTCGTGGGCTAGTGATTAACAAAACTCTTGATTAGTTCTTGAAACTATCTCAATACCCCCACTGTCCTCTTGACATATAAGATTCTCTTTGTCAAGAACCATTCCTTGACAAAACAAATATTCAAGAGTTAGTGTGGATTCTTATCAAGTTAAACACTTCTCACAATTGGTCTTAGTTGGTCTTTGTCTTATCCAAAACATCACAACTTACCAATCTCAAATGTACAGGAATAGGAAACATCTTACTCTACATTTGACAAGTGTTAAACACTTTCTAAAGACCATGTCACTCAAGTTACAATCTTGGATTATAACTCTATGATTTGTTTTGGAACGAAGTATGATTTATCTTTTGATTTAACCATTTCAACAATTCACGATTCCTCTCTTTAGGCAAACAAATGCACTAAGGTGTCCTTAGAGGATCAATTGTGATATGGTTCCATAATCACTAAGATAATCATAAAACGAGATACACAAGTACTCTCCCATCTCTTCATATTGGAGAAACTTTTGTCTTTCTGCCTTATTTGATTTTTCTTATTCATTCTGCCATATATTGAAACTTTTCCAATGTTTCAGAATTACACTTAAACTTGTAAGCATAATCATATTTACTAAACTTTAGTAAATCATAACGAATAATCTTATCAACCTTTGTGGTGGACCTAACTAGTGCACAACCTAATGTACCCGATCCTTTAGTCCTTCGCTTGACTCACATGCAGATGTGAACAAGGAATTAGTCTTAATTTCCCAAAGATGAAAAATTCTCATTCATCATACAATACAAGTTGCATGATTCCAAGTTTCTATCCAACTGAACCTTGGGTGATGAGAATCTTTCCTTATTTGGTAAATTATGACACTACCACAAATGAAAGAATCAAATCCATTTACCAATATTGTTTATCAATGGAAACATATAAACAACAATTTTTCACAAATGTCATTGTAAGGATACTTAAAATTTGGGATGAGCTTTGGAACCGGACCGGTTCGGAACCGGTTTTCCTATATTATAAGAATCGGGAACCGGACCGCCGGTTCTAGCACCGGTTCCGGTTCCGGTCCCGGTTTTTCGGTTATTTTTCAAAATAGAACTGGTTGAAATACTATAGATTATATGCTATCTTCTAGAACTTGTAAATGATTCAATATTTAACCAAATTATGACTTTTTACATTCTAAATTGAAGTAAAAACACTAAATTACATGATGAAGAAAGAATCAAGTAATTCCGACTTCATATGAGTGAGTTATGCGCATTTTAAAAGCGGGGACAGATTCCAAAAAAATAAAAAATGCAAAACAGAAAAAATGCAGCATTGATATGTTGTCTTCCGGGGTCTATAACTGATTCAATATCTAACCAAAATATGTGTTTTATAGTCTAAAATGAACTACAATCACCAAATTACGTGCTGGAAAAAAAATTAAATAATTTCGACGTCATATGAATGAGTTATACACATTTAAAAAATGGGACATATTAAAAAAAACAAAAAAAATAATGCTGAAATAAAAAAAAAACGCAACATCGATATGATTTTTTTCGGGGCATGTGTCTAATTCCATATCTAACAAAAACATCTCTTTGTACCGTCAAAAATGAATTACAAACTCCAAATTACATGTTGGAAAAGAAATCAAATAATTTCGACTTCATATGAGCGAGTTATATGCATTTCAAAAAATGAAAAAAAAATGTCAAACCGGTTCCGGTTTTCATAAAAATGGAGAACCGGTAACCAGACCTATTACCAATTCCGGTTCCGGTTCCGGTTCCGGTTCGGTTTCGGTCCGGTTCCGGTTCCGGCGGTTCTAATGCTCATCCCTACTTAAAATAAATAAAATCAAAACTTTTCTTTTATTTTAAAAACTTTACGGAAAAAGTTATCCTTATAATGCAAATTCATATGAAAGCTTTGTTGTTATCTATTCCTAAGCAATATCTCATAACTCTTATGTAGTGGCTCAAAATTCTGGTCATCGAACCATGCAATCAGAATCAATACACCTTTTCTTTAAGCTTCCTTTGATTCTTCAAAAACATCAAAATGTAATTACATTACATCATGTATTAAGAATCTCCAAAAGAGACTTAATAGATTTAGATAACGGACTTTACCTGAAGTAGAGTCAAACTTTTGACTTTACCATCCTTATGAGGTTTCAGGTAAATTCGGCAGCTTCGCAACCAATGCCCCTCTTATTGGCAAAAGGAAACATATGGACTCTTTGGAAATGGTACACGGGACTTTCACAGACTTAGCTTTTCTCTTTAACATTGGGTCAAAACGACTTGACCATGGCCGATCCCTTTCCATTGGGAAGATAAAGTTTTTCTGGACTTCCAATGTAACCATTGTCAACGTTCAACTGGGTTTGGGAAGTAGATCTTCCAATCTAATCTGCTTTACCAATGCTCCAAATCAATGCTGATTCGGCATCATTAAGCAAATAGGTAAGATCATTAAGGGTCATGTTGTGATCTGTCATCAGGGAGTGACTGAAGAACCAATTCAACAGCCAGCTACCTCGAGACTTCGACACCCGACTCTCCCTGCTTTTCAATATGTGACTTAACCTCTAAGATGTAAGCACATATAGACTTTGATTGCCAATAGAGATTGAGTGACTTAGAACTATTCAAGTCTTGAAACTTGTGGGATTGGGAGAATTATTGAAGGAGGTGGAGGAAATGAAGTATTATTTTCAGTCCCACTAATGCACAACAAAGGGATTGATCTTTCACCTTGATTGCCATTTCGGATATCATATTCATTAGGAAAGCTTGTTCCTAAGGATTTGGGAAGACCATAAGTGTTTAGTTACTTAGTATTTATCATTATCCTTTTAATGAAGGGAGAATTATAGTCATTTCCTACCCGTACGGCAAACGACCCTCCACCAGTCAAGGAAGCGGTGGGTGAGAGTGGACACCCATTAAACTGCGATCTTATAGGCAGTAACCTTATACCCCCCTTATAGACCGGCTTCGTGAATGAGGCCTACTAACGATAAGATTGACTTTATATTATACATATCTATATAATTAAAAAATTATAATAATAGTATAAGGGTTTAATTTTAAACTTTTAAAATTCTAGGGTTCAATTTGGAATTAAAGTATACATGAGGGGGTAACCTTACAAATTCCAAAACTTGAGGGCAAGTTTTGAAACTATTCAAGACTTTTCATTTCATAACTTATGAGTTTAATGGTTTATTAAAATGAAGACTCTTCATTTTTATGTAACCTTTCATTCTTTAATGACAATTTTAATGAAGTGACTCTTTAAACATCCATAACTTGACGACAAGTTATGGAGTCATAAAACCATTTAATGAAAAAGACTCTTCATTTTGTGTAACCTTTGGCAATAATTATGAGTTTTAAGATTCATAAATATGACTTTTCATATAACTTGAAGACAAGTTACAAAAAACATATTTTATGAACTTCTTTTAGATCAATATGGATTGAAAACAACTAAAACACAATTTTTTTTTCATTAATCTATACTAACTCATAATTGAAGGAAACACAAAAACTTTTGGCAATCCATAACTTGAGGACAAGTTATGGAGTCCATATAATTTCATTAAGATCATGAATTATACTAACATACAATTTGCACATAATTCCTATGATCTAACAAAACTCATGAGCATGAACATTCATAATCAACATTTTTCAAGAATTACATAAACACATATAAAACTTGAAACTTTGATTATAGCTTTGAAATTGGTTTAGCATAATCATTACCACTTAAAAATAGGTTTTATAAGTCCAAAATAGTCAAAGGTAATGATTCTAGACGAATTCCAGCACCAAAACTCGAAGATATGCTGTCATGGGGTCCAACTTGTCGAGTGCATGAAAAAACTCGGCGAGTTGGATGATTTTACACTTGGACTCATCGAGTCCCTTTATGGACTCGGCGAGTCTGCTATGCAGACAGCACCAAAATTCGATTTTCAGTCATTTTGCATCAAGTATAAGTGAAAACAAGCCTAGGCTCTGATACCATTGTTGGGTTTTGAGCATTCTAACACTCCTATCGTGTACATGCAACCCTAAATACCTTGGATCTATGTTTTCTCTATTATACTTGCAAATATCAATTTCCAAGGTATTGTCCTAACTAGCATAATATAAAGTACAAATAATATAAAACTAGTAGAATGATATACCGCTTTGTTGGTGCTTGATTCCATGTAGCTTGAGAGCCTAGTGCGCCAAGTGTGACACCTCAAATGGTTCACACAACATCAAATGCACTTGGAATAACTTAGAAAGAAATCATCACTTCATGAAATTGGCTTGCCCTCCATACATAGACTTAGTCGCAGATTTTAACAAGAATGATATGCTTATATAGTGTGACACAATTAGGGTAAACCCTAATTGTCATGGCTTTCCATTTCCTTGGATCCATGGGTTCAAATACACCATGGAGCATCCATGAGCATTCTATGGGTTTTAACCCAACTTGATAATCCATGGAGCATTAGCCCACTATATAAGTATGAATGATTTACACAATCAACCTATATATTTAATTAGTCTTCTTTTGATCACTTAATTAATTCTAGATTAATTCTTGATCAATACTAATTAAATAATCTTATTAATATATTAGAACTTATAATATATTAATAAACCTTAAGTGTTATTTCTCTCATTTTAGTCTATCCAAATGTATGATGCCATGCAACCCAAATGGACCATGACGGGTCGGTTCAAGTATATACCAATTATAGTTATGGACTTAGCCACTAATCCAACATAACAGTGGTGTGTGATTATCCGGAAGTCTTTCCCGAAGATCTTCCCAGATTACCGCCTGATAGACAAGTAGAGTTCTGAATAGACTTGTTACCAGGAACGACACCAATAGCAAAAACATCGTACCTGTTAGCATCGACGGAGATGAAGGAGCTTATGACGTAATTTCAAGAGTTTTTGGACAACGATTTCATTCGACCTAGTTCATCACCCTGGGGAGCTCCGGTGTTCTTCTTGAAAAAGAAGGACGGAAGCATGAGAATGTGTATAGACTACCGAGAGTTGACCAAGGATACGGTAAAGAACAAGTATCCATTTCCAAGGATTGATGACCTATTCGATCAGCTACAAGGTTCAACCTGTTTCTCAAAGATCAATCTTACGTCAGGATATCATCAGTTGAACGTAAGAGAGCAGGATATTGAGAAAGCTGCATTCAGAACAAGATATGGACGCTATGAGTTTTTGGTTATGTCGTTTGGACTAACCAATGCTCCAATAACATTAATGGATTTGATGAACAGGGTTTGTAAACCATTCCTTGATAAATCTGTGATAGTGTTCATAGATGACATTCTGATTTACTCAAAAATCCAGGAGGAGCATGGCAAGCATCTCCGAGAGCTATTAGAGGTATTGAAGAAGGAGAAGTTATATGCAAAGTTCTCCAAATGTGATTTTTGGATCCAAGAAGTCCAATTCTTGGGTCATGTGGTTAACCAAGAAGGGATAATGGTTGACCCAGCAAAGATCGAAGTTGTGATGAAGTGCGAACGACCGGAAATTCCCACAGAGATTCAAAGCTTTCTGGGATTAGCTGGATATTACCAAAGGTTTATCCAAGGTTTTTCTTCGATAGCTTCTCCATTGAAAACTTTAACCCACAAAGGAGCTACATATACATGCAGTGAGAAGCACGGAGAAGCATTCGAGAAGCTAAAGAAAAAGCTATGTGAAGCACCAAGTCTTTCTCTACCCGATGGAGTTGAAGACTTCGCAGTGTATAGCGACGCGTCAGGAGTCGGATTAGGATGTGCTCTAACTCAAAGAGAAAAGGTGATAACATATGCATCTCGACAATTGAAAGAGCATGAAGAGAAATACCCATTCATGATCTGGAGTTGGCAGCAGTAGTATTCGCCCTAAAGATATGGAGGAATTATCTTTATGGCATGAAGTGTAAACTTTTCACTGATCATAAGAGTCTCCAATATCTCTTTAATAAGAAGGAATTGAACATGAAACAACGATGATGGCTAGAATTACTCAAGGACTACGACTGTGAGATACTTTACCACCCTAGTAAAGCCAATATTGTAGTCGATGCTCTAAGTCGGAAAGTAAACCTTGAAAGGAAAATGCCAAGAGCGTTAAGAATTAAAGTTGTCTCGACAATCGTGGAAAGCATACAGAAAGCTCAAGAAGAAGCTTCAGAGAAAAATGACTGAAAGCAAGAAAGTTTATGCAAAACGTTAGTGTTCGGTACAAACAATCAAGGATTAAAGGTATTCCAAGATAGGATTTGGGTACCTAAGACAGGAGGAGTAAGAGATTTTCTAATGGAATATTCCACAAGTCGATGTACTCGATTCATCCCGGTAGCACTAAAATGTATAGGGATTTAAAACCCTACTACTGGTGGTCGACGATGAAGCTCGATGTTGCAACGTATGTGCCCGAGTGCGTGACATGTGCGAGAGTTAAGGCACAACATCAGAAACTGTATGAGAGTTTAGAACCTTTACTTGTACCCATGGGTAAATTGGAAGACATCACCACGGATTTTGTGACTAAACTGCCTAGGAAGAAGAACTGTCACGACATGATTTGGGTATTCGTGGATCATTTCACTAAGAGTGCACACTTCATAGCATCCAATGAGAGATGATCTATAGATAAGCTTGCAAATGCTTATGTGAAAGAGGTAGTAAGACTTCACGGTGTTCCTTTAACGATGGTATCAGATCGTGATAGTCGTTTCATGTCAAGTTTTTGGAGAAGTCTACAAGAGGACTTGGGTACGAAGCTGTGTTTTAGTACATCTTACCATCCAAAGACTGATGGTCAAAGCGAAAGAAAGATCCAAACACTGGAAGATATGCTATGAGCATGTACCCTGGAATTCCAAGGTAACTGGGATGAGCACTTACCTCTGGTAGAGTTTTCCTACAATAACAGTTTCCACTCGAGCATCAAGATGGCACCTTATCAAGCTTTGTACGGACAAAAGTGTCGTACGCCATCTTATTGGCTTGAAGTTGGAGAAAAGCAGTTTATGGGACCCGAAATAGTCCATCAGACTGCTGAAAAGTTAAAGGTGGTCAGGGAAAGAATGTTAGCAAATCAAGATCGTCAAAAGAGCTATGCTGACAAGAAAAGACGACCGATGACTTTTGAAGTTGGAGATTCAGTTTTGGTTAAAGTCTCACCATGGAAGGGAATTATAAGATTCGGGAAACGATGAAAGTTGAGTCCAAGGTTTATTAGACCATTTAAAGTTCTTTAGAGGATTGGGAACCAAGCTTACAAGCCTGAATTACCAGAAGAACTGGATGGTATTCATAACACTTTTCATGTGTGTTATTTGAGGAAGTTCACGGGAGAAGTTCTCAACATAATTCCAATTTCAGAGTTAAGAATGGATGAGAATAAGAGGCTAACCGAAGAGCTCGAGGCAATCGTTGACCATAAGACTAAGAAGTTAGAAGCAAGATGGTTGACTTAGTGCTTGTCCGTTGGAAACATACGGATGGGCCGAATTTCACCTAGGAAACAGAAAGTGACACGATGAGTCGCTACCCACATCTGTTTGCTGATGCATGATTTCGGAACGAAATCATCCTAAGGCGGAGAGAATTTTAACGCCCATGTTCCTGGACTAAGAGTTAGTGTAGTGATGTAATAGTCAGGTCAACCATTGTAACCTATTTTGAAGTAATAAAGAGGAATTACGTGAATATTATGTGAAATATATCATTTTATGTGCTTAAATACTTGTTCATAATGATATAATAAATAAGGATAAAAATAAGCATCAAAATTTAAGTTTTAGATAAACCCTATATCGATACATAAAGTGGTAGTGGTAGTGACAAGGATTCCGAACATATAAAGAACACCGAAATCCGAGTTATAACGAAGAAGTTATGGCCCGTCGAAGTTTCACGACAAAACCGGCACAACACTACGTGACGTAAATAGTAAATTTATGATAGAGCGATTTCTAGCCTTAGTGATCTAAATGAAAGTCGTATTGTTCATTAAACCGAGAGCGTGCATAAAAAGAACGCCCAAATCTTACTTCGTATGAGGAAGTTATGGTTTTCTAAGTTTCGGCTTAGCAGTATGTAGCCCGGAGTTTGAATATTAGATCGAATGATTTTTAGCCGACACAACCTAAACAAGAATCGAAGATCTCGTTAATATTAGCATAACGGTAAAAAGATAGACGAAAACGGACGTTTGATTAAGAAGTTATGAATTTTTAACGGACTTTTCCTGTCCCGGCTTGTTAAAAATATAACTTTAAAAGTAAATTCATAATTAGCAGGCGAAGTCAAACGACACTTGTAGATCACGGTCCCGCCTATGTGTGGATATAAAGAACGTCGAAAACAGAGTTCGTATGCGAGAGTTATGAATTTTCGAAATCGGGATTCGGATTTGCGAGTGCCGATGACGTGGCACAATCTCAGTCGTCGCTTGTTGCCCACGTCCTCGCTTTGGATTGAGACACGTGGCCTTGTTACGCCTCGCGTACAAGAAGAACGCTCAGCATCCAAGGAACGCCATGCGTACGAGAGGGGAGCGTTGCGCGGACTCGCGATGCTTGGACTGAAGGCTAGCCACGATGCACCATAAGGAGAGCGACATGTTCTGGTACAAACGCGCCCTGCGTAGACAGAGCACCTCCAGCCTATAAAAAGGTTGCACTGGAAGCCTTTTTTTTCACCAATTCACTAACCCTTTCTCTCTATATTCATTCTCTAGACTACTCCTACCCCCCCCCCAAGCCTAGGGTACCCCCTAGCACTAGAAGGAAGCCCCGGGGCTCCTGAGCTTTTCGGCTCGGAAACGCTACTGCAACGAAACCCGATTTTTTAATAAAAACCCGATGTAAGTGAGATACGCCTACCATACTTTAAATATAGCTTATATAAAAATATAATATCGTTATTATGAACCTATAAATAAGATTTATCAGTGATTCAAATTTGTTGTACTGATTGAACTACTTACGAGAGAGGTGTCTAGAATGGTCACGTTGGGTTTGGTTGTTGGATTTCAGAAAAGCTATATGCCGAAATGGTCCGGCCTCCCAATTGTCCTACCTGGCTGGTCCTTACTTTATAGATCCTGAAGTAGACTCTAAGTTAATGACGAATCTAGACTAATAATTAGTCGCAATAAATATTAGACTAAAGTTTACCGATAATAATGTTAGGTTTCGTCGAAGGAAAATAGAATCGTTAGAAGCAAAGCGCTGCCCGAGTTTAGAATCATCACTTTGACAAGTGAGTGCATAGCTACTTTCATCTTACACATAGATATGAAGTATTTTATAAAAATTACGTGCTATGTGTGCATATAACCTATATACTTGCTAACTATGCTAGATGAACGATTTTATACATGTTTTAAATAATTTAAACTGTATATGTATTTTATATCTACAAAAGTGTTGGGGTAAAACATGGGTAGATGAAATAGATGATGAGCGAAAAAATGATCAGAGGCAACGATGTTGACGATGTTTCCAGTCATCTAGCGGAGTATAGATGACGAACACGAACTTTTCTAGATAGTCCAATGGAACGCCAGCAGGCTCGCAACATGTAGGTGTTTGTGAATGATGTGTTCACTGGTGTATTCCATCCCCCTCATGATCCCTTAAGGACATTTATTGTTGAGGAACCCCCTTAGTAATAGTGGTCATCCGGATGATGATCCTTAGGCTAGGTCCTTTATGATAGGTGTTTTAGGGACGTAAAGTGAGGATAACAGGAACCGGTAATCAGGTTATTGTTGGTTGATGGAATTAATAAATATATTTATTGTGGGTTGAAAACCCTATGTGCTCACCAGGCTCTCAAGCCTGACCCACTCAGTTTCTTGTATTACAAGTAGTGGCACTCGAGCATAGATGTGATGTTTTGATGAGGGATTACGGATTATAGGCCTGTAGATATGAATAAATGTTGTAAGGCTTACATTGTACTGTTTACGCTTTTGGTCTATATCGAACATGACATCCTGTGGTTTTTAATGAAAAACATTTCTTCGGAAATGCTTTGATAAATTTTTATCATATTTTCTTTTGGGAACAAACTCTGCAACAGTTTTCTTTAAAATGTTACTCTGATTTTTAAACAAGCACAATCAAAATCGGTCTTTTCTGGCCGTGAAAATGAGGATGTCACACCACATTACATTTTTATATGTATAATTAAATAATAAATATGGTCATACAAACAATTCATGTAACCATAAGTATTAGCTTTTCTCCACATCAGATTTTTATATGTTACAATATATATACTAATGATCTCATTGCTAATCATTACGATTTTTAAATATGACAAAAATAATTTAGGATTTTACCATTGATAATTTGTCACATTTTATAACGAAATCGTCAAATATTTTTCTGAGATGTGGCAAAACGATTTTTAAAAAGTGTGGCCGTAGTTCAAAATTCTTGTACTGTAATCTAAAAATAATTAATACAAGGAAAACAAAAGGAAAAAAAGAAAAACATGAATAAGAGAAAAACAAGAATAAAATGATAATTTTCTATATAATTAACGAAAGGCTGTTGATGATAATCGCCAAAAACACTACCCGTGTAGCATTTGAAACTATAAATACTATTTACATCAATTTTTGAGACTTTAGATCAAAATCATATAATTTTCTTGGAACGGATGAATATTATTAAGCTAGAAAGGAGCTAGAACAAACAATTACATGAAAACAAAAGAAGGATTTTGAAGCCAAGTAGACCAACCTAACTGAGCTTTAGTACATCTATTTGAAATCCAAAACAAAGCCTTATCAACTACATCGTCAAAAAGCAATGCCTTTTTAGGTTGAAACGTTCCAAATATGATAGCATTTCTAAAATTCCAAATGCACCAAAACATAGTCATAACAACTGCATCGAAAATATTATGTGACCCTACCCCCAACATGACCGCATCCGAGCAAGACACAAGAGAAAGAACAGAAATCTGGTCAAGAAGATGAACACCCCACCAAATACCAATACGTCTCCAAATATCCATCAATGCAAGGCAACCTACGAAAAGATGATCGATGGTTTCCACTGAACACAAACAGACATGACACATGATCGTTGCCACTAAAATCCCTCTAGAAGAAAGTCTTTCTTTCATATGAATACTCTGAAGTTGCACCCTCCATGTTAGAATATTGATTTTAATAGGAACCAATTATTCTATCTAGTAGCTTTATCACCCAAAGTAATCAACCCACCATCAAGAAAAGAGCGAGCTAAAAAAACTGAAAAAACATCTGAAATATCAAGAGACCACCCCCAATCTATCTGGACTGCTATCTAGACGGACACCCTACATCAGCCTCACGAAATTATCCCATTGGGTCTCCTCGATACCCCCTTTGGGAACTCATCTAAAGTGGCCCATATCCCAACCAATATTCATCTTATCTCTAACTGTATAAGTACGGTGATTATCCAAAGCAAAAATCTTGTGAAAAGAAGTAGCTAGAGGGATATCTCCTAACCAAACTTCATGCCAAAAAGAAGTGTGAGACCCCTCTCCTATCCGAATATGGAAAATTTTCTGAAAAATCAAAACCACGATCCTTGAGAACGTTTAACATACAAATAATACATGTCCAAGTTCTTCTCAGAATCAAAGAAGGAACATGACCATCAAATCCATACAACACTTTCACCACGTTGATCCACAACAAGCCTGGGTAATGAAAGAGATGCCAGTGCCACCGCATAAGAAGAGCCCTATTATAAGCAAAAAGACTTCCAATTCCCAATCCCCCATCATCTCAAGAAGCTAGAACCCGATACCATCGAACCTAATGCATACCTCTATCATCCAAATCAGCACCCTAGAAAAACTTAGCTCTCATCTTCTCTAGGGTGTTAAGGACTATGACTAGTACACGAAAAAAGACATCAAGTAGCTGCCTAAAGAACCAAAAGAAACCTTAATCAGAGTAAGCATCCCCCCCAAATAGAAAGACTTTTAGCTTTCCGTCATGCCAATCTACTTCTGAAACAATAAATGATATGTAACATCCAAAATTTCAAAACAATTAAAACTTTTCAAAATCACCCATTTTATTAACGTTGTTACAAAAAGGTTTTCAATACATTATTAAACAGAATAATTTCCCAGGTTCATATCATAAAACACCAACGCGAGGAACGGTACGATCACGCCTTTCCCTTGCCACAGACTCTTGAGAACCTGAAACATAAAACCACAACTGTAAGCCCGAAAGCTTAGTGAGATACCCCCAGAATACCAACCACATATACGCCTTTCCAGGCCCTGACCTTCCGGTCCATGTGTCTCAGGGGACTTCCGTCCCTGCTGGGTAAACCTTCCGGTCCTACCCACGCCGACCTTCCGGTCCATCACACAACATAATCGCCTTCCGGCCCATAACATATTGCCTTCCGGCCCATAACATATCGCCTTCCGGCCCATAAGCATAAAATGCATATACAACATAACGAATAATCATATAGCAGTTCATAGACAACAATCGATCAACAGATTACATATCATAGCATTACTCTACAAGATACCGGTCTAGCCGGTCACTATCATAACATTACCCTATGAATCAGTCAACATACTAAATGCATACATACGCCTTTCCAGGCCATGACCTTCCGGTCCACATAGTAATGCCTTCCGGCCGGTAACATATAATGACAACTACCCGGATTTCCATCCGGTAAAAAGGGTCGGCCTTGGTGCCATAAACCCTAATGATATAGTGAGGATAACTCACCTCGAAACTGCCGACTGAACAGATAGCCAAGCTGCTCCGATCACTGATACGATCTCCACTTCTGGATAGTCACCAATGCACTGAACTCAAACAATAACAACAATTACCAAAATACCCCTGGAACCACTGGTCAATCCTTGGTCAAAGACAAGGTCAAAGTCAACCCCTGACTGTCCCTACTCGCCGAGTCAACCCTATGACTCGCCGAGTCCCCATACTCAGAATTTCACTTAACCCGCGACCTAACTCGCCGAGTCACCCCAAGACTCGCCGAGTTCAACAACTCTGAGTCCACTCGCCCTTGACTCACCGATTCCTTAAGATCCCTTTTCTACACGTCGAGTATCCCCTTTTTGCTCGACGAGTTCCTCCTGGAAGAATCGCAGGGCCACCCCGACTCAACTCGCCGAGTCTGGAGAACAACTCGACGAGTCCCAGTTATTCTTCAAGCTACTCGCCGAGTCTGTTCATCGGACTCGGCGAGTCCATGCCATGCAACCGCTCAAACTGCCTTCTAAGGTCAGAACTGCTCCGACCATTCATAGGCCTGGCCTTCCTAGACTGGTCCATCACGTAAGGTCCTCATTTTGGTGCTCATGATACACCCCATGATTCATAACATACATATTGGCCTAAGGCATAAGGATTCCAATCCAAAACCTTCATCAATTCCCGAAATGTACAGGCATGGGACGTTCTGGACCTCCAAAGGTCCCAATACAGAGTCACAATCGTTTGGGGGACTAGGGTAGCATTCAATCTAATCACAAAAGGGTTCCACAAACCCTAGTTCCATAAACACATCAACATAGCAGAGCATAACTCGAATTCTTACCTGAATAATGTGCCCTCTGCGTCCCCAAATCCTCAGAACGTGACTCCCTTGCTGTTCCTTTAGCCAAGCCTTTCTCTTCCTTGCACAACAACTCTTCCAAGATCAACAATGGCCCTTAAACTTTGCTCCAGATGCACCCAATCGATTTAGGGTTCTTCTCAGAAGGCTAAAATGAACAATGACGGCCAATAAGTGCCTCTTATACGTCCCAAACCTGAACGGTTAGGGTTTTCGCCAAACAGCGCAGACTCGCCAAGTCCATATCTGGACTCGTCGAGTCCGGTCGCGAACCCGCGACCCAGTCTGCGATCCTACTCGGCGAGTCCAGGCTCCAACTCGCCGAGTCCCCTCTTAAAACACCCCCAAATCATAGTTATATCAATATTTGGAATTTCGGGCTGTTACATGATAGAAGACCATGCAACAACTCTATTCATATTCTGACCAACTGGGACTCCCAAATGACAAAATGGAAGATTATCTAAGATACAACCCATATAGGCAATATTAGAAACCTGATCCGCTCTAACTCCCACACCATACAACTTACTTTTGAGTAAGTAAATTTTCATACCCGAAGCCAAAAAGAAACATCTAAGGATACGTACAAGATGAAGTTTATATTTCTGATCCCAAGGAGCAAAAAGAACAACATCATTGGCATAAAATAGGTGAGACATCTCAATACCACCAATAGAAACACCCCTATACATATCAGCCATCTGTGCCCGAGTCAAAGCTACATGCAAACCCTCCATGACTAAAACGAAAAGGAATGGAGATAAAGGATCACCCTGTCTCAACCCTCTGTATATATGGAATTCTCTAGAAGGAGAACCATTCACGAGAACAAAAGCATTAGCCGAAGACAACAACACCATGATCCACCCGCACCACAAAGAACTGAAACCCAAAATCTGCATAACCTCCATGAGGTAGTCCAAAGAAACAAAGTCATGGGCCTTCTCAAAATACACTTTGAAAACAAAAAGAGGATTCTTTGAAGCCTTACTCCATGCAACAATCTCATTAAGAAGAAACGGACCATCCTTAATTTTTCTATCTTTAATAAAAGCAGACTGTTCCATACTCACCACACTATCGATAACCTCCGCCAATCTATTAGCAAAAAGCTTACCAATAATCTTATATTGGCAACCAATTAGAATATTAGGTCTAAATTTTGACTCGGACTTCGGGTCTCTTATTTTGGGATCAAGGTAAAGAACGAGGCATTACACCCTTTAGGAATCAAAGAGTATGAATGAAAATGAGTGATAAATTCAACGAAATCATCCTCCATAATATCCAAATGTCAATTCATAAAACTAAATGAATATCCATCAGGTCGTGGAGCCTTTTTCGAGCCACATTCCCACATAGCCTTTTTATTTCCTCACAAGTGAAAAAAAGCCTAGAGAAAAGTAATCTGAGAATCAGACAAAGTAGAGAAATTGGGAGAATCGAACAATGGTCTTGGTGTTGTCTGTTTCGAGAAAAAAGATTGGTAATAAGATCAAAATTCTTCCTTTATAAGTCTCGTACCATCAATCCACACCCCATCTCGTAAAACACCACAAATCGCCATTTGATGCTTCTTACATTTTATAGTACCATGAAAGTATCTTGAGTTTTCATCTCCCTCAATGCCCCCATTGAATCTTAGCTTTTTGAGCTAAATCCAAATGCGGGATGTGATCCAAATCTATAAGTTCCTTAAGAACTATGACATGTTTCCCCCTAACTCAGTGATGCCCCCGTCTTCCATAAGCCTGATATGAATAGATCTAAACTCTCCTGGATCTCCTTACATTTATTACCCGTTTGAATGCGAGTGCTAGCATTCCATAAACGCAAGTTAGATTTAAGAAGATGCTGAAGTTTCTTCTTAAATTTAACCTAAGGATGAGAATCCAACATTCCTGGATGATCTTGATGCCAAGAATTGCAAACAACCTCATCAAAACCCTCCATATTAAACCACAAGTGAAACATACGGAAAGGAACTGGACCGTAATCCACCCAATGTTCCAATAAGAGAATAGGCCTATGATTAGGGATATATTTCTCCAAAAGCATTCTATAAAGGTGAGGAAACACATCCAAACGACCATCCAACACCAAAAAGCGATCCAACTTACTAAATTTAGATCCCCACTTATCACTCCAAGTGAATCGAGGCCCCCCTAAAGGAATATCTATCAAATCAGCCTGGTCAATAAAATCATTTAAACTCCTAGTTGTAGGATGGTTAAATTGTGATCCTATTCTCTCTGAATCGTCCCGAACAACATTAAAATCACCCATCAAAACACATTCTCCATTAAAAGAAGACATAAGCCAAATGAGATTTCTCTAAAGTTGTCTTTTACAGTCGACGCCTTGAGGAGCATAAACGGTAACAAACATCACCTCCAAACCAGAAGTGGACCACACAGCTTCAATAGCAAGAAAATTTTCTGAAGAGTAATTCTTTTTCACAATGATACGATCCAAATCCCAAATTGCCAAGATACCCCCCCCCCCCCCAAAGCACCATGAGGAGGAGAAAAAGCATGAGAAAACGAATTATTACCCCAAAAAGACTTTTCTGTAAGAAAGTATACAACTTCGATTTTCGTTTCTTGAATAGCTAAAAATTTAACTTTATATTTATTACATAAAGTTTTAATCCAACCCTGCTTATCCTTACACCCCGCTCCATGTATGTTAATAGAAAGACAATTCATTTTAAAACCGATATTTTCTCGGTCCCTTGTATTATTTCCTTGACCCGTTCAAAACAGCCATCCAAATTGTACCCTATAGCCTTCGCAATATCAAGAGTTTTTTGAATTTCATTCAAAAAAGAATCATTGTTAATAGAATTCTGCAAGTAAGTATCATTGACATTAAAGTGGGAAAAACTCGGTGGATGTGATAAATTGTCTTCTGAATCTACTACACCCGTTACATGACAAAACTCACCACAATGTAACGACCAAAAATTTCAACCAATTTAAAATTTTCGAAAACAACTCGATTCCATTAAAGTTATTACAAAAATGTTTTCATTACAGTTTATTTTAAGTATTCCCAGAATCTCATCACAACATAAACACGAAGAGCGGTACGATCACACCTTTGCCTTGCCACGGTCTCCTGAAGAACCTGAAAAACATAAAACCACAACTGTAAGCCCGAAAGCTTAGTGAGATATCCCCAAAATACCAACCACTTATACCATACACGCATAACATGCCATAACATATCCGATCACAGAACATCCATGCACTTCGGGTCTACTGTGGGACTGGTCCACCGCACCGGCCAACAGTCCACCTGGTCCACCCTCCGAGTCTAGCCATATACCCCGAGTCTACAGTGTGATTGGTCCGCCCGCACCAGCCCTTCAATCCACCTGGTCCACTCTCCGAATCTAACAACATACACCGAGTCTGCAGTGTGATTGGTCCGCCCGTACCGGGCCTTCAATCCACCTGGTCCACTCTCTGAGTCTACAGTATGACTGATTCGCCCGCACCGGGCCTTCAGTCGTCCTGGTCCACTCTCCGAGCCTCGACACGTCTGGTCCCCCCTCTTGGGGCCTACAGCCTATCTGGACCGCTCGCTGGGCCTTCGGGATAACCGGTCCGCCCTGGGTATCTTGGCCTACAGCACAAAGCAGGACCCACCTCAACCCAACTCCAGTCCAAACAACCATGTGCACATATACATACAATCATATAGCAATTCACAGTCAACAAGCAGATCAAACAGATCACATAACATATCATCATCCTAACCAGGATACCGACCTAACAGGTCACTAGCATAGCATCACCCTATCTCTCAGGATACCGATCTCAATCAGGTCTCTAACATATACCATCCTAGCTACCAGGATGCAACATATCAAAGCAATAACATAACAACAACTACCCGGATCTCAATCCGATAAGGGTCGGCCTTGGTGCCTTAGACCCTGTTGATATAATGAGGATAACTCACTTCGAAACTGCCGACTGAACAAATAACCCAAGCTGCTCCGATTACTGATACGATCTCCACCACTAGACAACCACAAGGTCACTGAACTCAAAACAATATCCAAAAATTACCAAAACGCCCCTAGAAAACACTGGTCAACCCTTGGTCAAAGACAAGGTCAAAGTCAACCCCTGACTGACTCTACTCGCCGAGTCAACCCGATGACTCACCGAGTCCCCATGCTCCGAACTTCCCAATCCGCGACTCAACTCGTCGAGTCACCCCGAGACTCGCCGAGTTCAACAACTCTGAGTCTACTCACATACAACTCACTGAGTCATCCCCTTGACTCACCGATTCACGGCTCAACCAGAAAAGATTGGGACTCTTCGACAAGACTCGCCGAGTCCAAGAACAGACTCGTCGAGTCTAAGGCTATCTTCAACCTACTCGCCGAGTTGTTCTTCCAACTCGTCGAGTTCCAGGCCATCTTCATCCAACTCGCCGAGTTATTCTTCCAACTCGTCGAGTTCCAGCCTATCTTCAAGCAACTCGTCGAGTCTACCCATGTGACTCGCCGAGTACCACCGGTCTGAATCCATACAGAAGCATTCCAGGCCATGCAATTGATCCAAAACATAGATCTAGCCTCCTACAACCCATCCATCACGTAAAGTGGCAAACTTTACGTGAATCCAAAAAGATCTAGGCCTTTTACACTTTAGGGCTAGGGTTTGGGACATGATAGCTTCACTACACACTCAAACACAGGGACTTTCAGGCATTCCAACTCTTCTCCATTCCAGATCTGAGGTAGCAACCTCAGATCTAACCTTTAAACTCCAAAACACCAAAAGATATGATCCCTAACACCCCCAAAATGAAGAATCTAGACAATAATAGCTCAACAATGAAATGATACCTCAAAAAGGAAGCTCCAAGAGAAGATTAACCCGAATCCTTGCAAAGACCTTTAATCCAAGTCTCTTTTCCTTCAAGATCTCTTCAACAACCACCTCTCCAAGCTCCAATTCACTCAACAATGGGGTTTCCTCACGAAATTAGGGTTTCTGGAACTCAAGGGATGATAAGGAGGCTAGGGAGGAAACATAATGTTCTTTATATAGGGCTCAACTTCCGGATTTAGGGTTTTCTCCATTCAGCGCCTACTCACCGAGTCCACCTTACTGACTCGCCGAGTCGGCCACTTAACACGCGACCAAGTCGCGACTCTACTCGCCGAGTCTACCCATGGACTCGCCGAGTCGCTCTTTCCCAATTTACTCTTTTAGCCCTTCAACTCTTACTCTTGATATTTCGGGATGTTACAATTCTCCCCCACTTACATTAGGCTTCGTCCTCGAAGCCTGCAACAACTCAACTCTTAGAAAAACTCATGCCATGCACCACCTGGCATTAACTCGACCAGGTTTCTCAAAACACAACCATAGATCCAGAACTCGTTTTCTCCTTCCTTACGGTGTCCTTACCACCATCTCGAGCCGGCCACCGGCTTAGCCCTCTGATAACTCCACTTATCAACTGAGTACTACTCATGATGCAGCACTGCTCCAAATCACAACCATCACTCAACCCATATGAGCTAGAAGATAGCCATGAACCACCGGATTACCGATTCGAAGTCCACTCTAATCATTCCGCTAACAGAAAGACACATTCTTCAGAGCAACTCCCATGAGTTCTCCTCTTGCAATCACATACACATGCTGAACTAGCTCTAGTACCCTCAGGTTGGGAAAACCCAATACACCGATGACATCTCCAAGCATCCCCCAAGACGAACCACTACTACATACGCACTTCCCTGTTCAGAATTACATTAAGAGCCCGAGACTCCCTCCCTGCATCCCTTCCGAGCCTCTTGGCTCTACACCCGCGGAATTCCTTCCGTGACCTCAGCAGACATCCCAAACCGGATGTGATTCCATTCCACTGCCACAAACACGCTGCTCAAAGGTCATACTTGGATCACTCTAATCATAACTCTTCTCTGCCGCTTCCACTTCCGTGAATTTGCACTCCCTCTCGGAGTTACACTCCTCTCTCTTTTTCCTTTGCCAAGGAAATCCACTTGGCCGCCTTGTCACTCTAACAAGTACCACGGTGCTCGCCCAATACTGCACCACTCCTTCATAGTGTATTCGCTATCCATCCAACACACATACTCTGACTCTAATCGCAGGGACTCTCAAGCCCGTGCACTATTTCAACTAATCAAGATTACTACCCGGGGCCAGACCTTCTAATGCAATCACACTGCAACATACACAATCCATATTCCTGAACCGATCCAACAATACCTGCAGAGTCTTCAGCATGACTGGACCGCCTCACCGGGCCTTCAGCCAATCTGGACCACTCTCAGAACCTTCAGCCAATCTGGACCGCTCTCAGTGCCTTCAGCCTGGCTGGACCGTTCTCCGAGCCTTCGGCCTGACTGGTACGCCTACCGGCCTTCAGTCTATCCGGACCGCCCAACTAGCATTCATCATTCCGAGCTATCTCTCCGGGAAATCCTCCCATGCATATCGTTCTAGCCCTCTAGGGGTTCCGAACTCTATCTCCATCACACATAATCGATCCCGGCCTAATCCCCAGGCCCTCCACAATCAAATGCCCTAGGTCTGTATCCCGCCCTGCATGACCGACACTTGCTCCTACCAGCCTATACTCTGGGCTGACAGAACACTGCTAAATCCCAAACAGCTAAGCAACCTCACATGCTCATCGATCTCCCAGAGAATTTTCCAATTCTCCCCCACTTGTAGCACTGGCTATCAAACATCGGTCGCCAATACCGACCACCCAAAACAACCCTGCATAAAACCAACACTTACACGCGGACTGATTCCCACAAGCATAAACAACCTTAACAAGATCCCACATCAACATCGATTAACCCGCTCGAAAGAAATTCAACCTGCATCTAACCGCTCCTCAGAAAGCAGATGCTACCCGGCCTTCAAACCAATGCCAGGTTTCCACTAATAACCCTCATGGATGATAACCAACGAAATTCCCAATACAATAACCCATAACCAAACCACAACCCTCAAAAACGACGAATACCGCATCGAAAACCACACAAAGATACCAGCACATAAACAATACACCACAATAATCACAAGATAACAAGATATCAAGGAAGAAACATACCCGCAGCTGCATCCGGCACTGCTCTGACCTCCTCTGCTGAAAGCTGGAAAGCACGACCCTGAGCCCTTGGGGGCTCCGCTCCACCCTGACCTCCACCTGTGATCCTCAAAGTGGCCGGTGCTGGAGCCTGCACCGATCCTGCAGCAAGCTGTGGACATTTGACCCTCAAATGTCCAATCTGATGACAATGATAACAAATCCTCAAATCCCGAACCGGCGCTGACTGCCGACAATCCCTCGCATAGTGCCCCTCTTTTCCGCACTTGCGGCATGCACCACCGGACCTACAAACTCCGGTGTGACCCCTCCCACACTTCCCACAAGTGTGGCTGCTCAGATCCCCTAATCTAACATCAACGGTCCTGGACCGTTTCGGCGCCGGCTGCGACTGCACTGAAGCCTGCCTCAGCTCACGCAACTGCAACTCAATCTCTAACTCACGCCGCCTAGCGGCCTCCTGCAACTCCAACAAGGTCTCGCACTTCTGCGTAGACACAAACTGTCTGATGTCCCTCTTGAGCATGCTCAGATATCGAGACATCTGAGCCTACTCCGAAGCGAACTCTGGGCAGAACATCTCCCTCTCAGTGAACATCCTGGTGATCTCAGTCACCGACTCCGAATCCTGCTTCAGCTCAAGGAACTCCTGAGCCAATCTCTCCCTCTTAACTTGCGGAACATAACGAGTGCTGAACATCTCCCTGAACTGATCCCATGAAACCGCAGCCCTCTATGCATCTGAATATGACCCCGTGGTCAATCTCCACCAATCCTTCGCCCCAAGCCTCAACAGGTTCAGAGCACACCTCACCCTCTGATCAGCAGGGCATGAACACGTGAAGAAACACCCCTCCACGTCCGATAACCACCTCATAGCAACAATCGGGTCCTGAACTCCATCAAAGGTGGGATGCTTCGTATTATCGAAGTCCCGATACTGAAAGCCCCGACCAGCTCCTCCCCCTGCCGCTGTTACAGCTGTTGTAGCCGCCGCGGCAGCCGTCTCTGTGAGAGCTGCATAGCGCTCATCAAAATACTCAACCATGGCGGTCTTGATCGACCCAAATAGCTCCGGCAACTCAGCCCGGAACAACCCAGCAATCTCATCACGCAGGATCTCACGAATCCTCGCATCCAACTCGCACGTGCTCATCTGACCAATAACCTCGGGCGGTACTGACCCGCCCGGAACTCCCTCTCCTGCTCCCGATCCTGACCCGGATCCACTCCCAGCATGCCTCGGAATCTCCATACTGAAAATCACCAGAAAGACTCAGATACTTCCCACTATCCTGGGAACCAACTCTCTCAACCCAACCCTAGAGGTCATGGTTTCCCTGATACGCATATGGGTCCTGTGCTTTCAGTAATACGGGCCCATACTACCTTCCACACCTACCCATATTTGTATGAAGTACTACCACCACACCCTAGAGAAACATGCATAACAACTCTCAACCCTCACCACTAGAGGAACACTAAAAATCTCCCATAAGGAAACCCTAGGCTACAGGCATCACAAATTAGGCAACATTATCATGAAATCCTGAAGATCCCTAGCCTAACACTAGCATGTTGTTCTATCAAAGCTCAAAAACAAATAACATGCATGGTATTTTGGGGTTACTTACTGGCTCCGGCTGATCGTACCTCCGCGTCCTCCTTGACTCATTTTGAAAACCATTTTAAACTCTCTTTTGAAAACTCTCCTCGATTTGAGACTGGAGTCACACGGGTGTTTCTCCAATTCACTCAAACCAAGGCTTTGATACCAACTTGTAACGACCAAAAATTTCAACCAATTTAAAATTTTCGAAAACAACTCGATTCCATTAAAGTTATTACAAAAAGGTTTTCATTACAGTTTATTTTAAGTATTCCCAGAATCTCATCACAACATAAACACGAGGAGCGGTACGATCACGCTTTGCCTTGCCACGGTCTCCTGAAGAACCTGAAAAACATAAAACCACAACTGTAAGCCCGAAAGCTTAGTGAGATATCCCTAAAATACCAACCACATATACCATACACGCATAACATGCCATAACATATCCGATCACAGAACAGCCATGCACTTCGGGTCTACTGTGGGACTGGTCCGCCGCACCGGCCAACAGTCCACCTGGTCCACCCTCCGAGTCTAGCCATATACCCCGAGTCTACAGTGTGATTGGTCCACTCTCCGAATCTAACAACATACACCGAGTCTGCAGTGTGATTGGTCCGCCCGTACCGGGCCTTCAATCCACCTGGTCCACTCTCTGAGTCTACAGTATGACTGATCCGCCCGCACCGGGCCTTCAGTCGTCCTGGTCCACTCTCCGAGCCTCGACACGTCTGGTCCCCCCTCTTGGGGCCTACAGCCTATCTGGACCGCTCGCTGGGCCTTCGGGACAACCGGTCCGCCTTGGGTATCTTGGCCTACAGCACAAAGCAGGACCCGCCTCAACCCAACTCCAGTCCAAACAACCATGTGCACATATACATACAATCATATAGCAATTCACAGTCAACAAGCAGATCAAACAGATCACATAACATATCATCATCCTAACCAGGATACCGACCTAACAGGTCACTAGCATAGCATCACCCTATCTCTCAGGATACCGATCTCAATCAGGTCTCTAACATATACCATCCTAGCTACCAGGATGCAACATATCAAAGCAATAACATAACAACAACTACCCGGATCTCAATCCGATAAGGGTCGGCCTTGGTGCCTTAGACCCTGTTGATATAATGAGGATAACTCACTTCGAAACTGCCGACTGAACAAATAACCCAAGCTGCTCCGATTACTGATACGATCTCCACCACTGGACAACCACCAAGGCACTGAACTCAAAACAATATCCAAAATTACCAAAACACCCCTAGAAAACACTGGTCAACCCTTGGTCAAAGACAAGGTCAAAGTCAACCCCTGACTGACTCTACTCGCCGAGTCCCCATGCTCCGAACTTCCCAATCCGCGACTCAACTCGCCGAGTCACCCCGAGACTCGCCGAGTTCAACAACTCTGAGTCCACTCACATACAACTCACTGAGTCATCCCCTTGACTCACCGATTCACGGCTCAACCAGAAAAGATTGGGACTCTTCGACAAGACTCGCCGAGTCCAAGAATAGACTCGTCGACTCTAAGGCTATCTTCAACCTACTCGCCGAGTTGTTCTTCCAACTCGTCGAGTTCCAGGCCATCTTCATCCAACTCGCCGAGTTGTTCTTCCAACCCGTCGAGTTCCAGCCTATCTTCAAGCAACTCGTCGAGTCTACCCATGTGACTCGTCGAGTACCACCGGTCTGAATCCATACAGAAGCATTCCAGGCCATGCAATTGATCCAAAACATAGATCTAGCCTCCTACAATCCATCCATCACGTAAAGTGGCAAACTTTACGTGAATCCAAAAAGATCTAGGCCTTTTACACTTTAGGGCTAGGGTTTGGGACATGATAGCTTCACTACACACTCAAACACAGGGACTTTCAGGCATTCCGACCCTTCTCCATTCCAGATCTGAGGTAGCAACCTCAGATCTAACCTTTAAACTCCAAAACACCAAAATATATGATCTCTAACACCCCCAAAATGAAGAATCTAGACAATAATAGCTCAACAATGAAATGATACCTCAAAAAGGAAGCTCCAAGAGAAGATTAACCCGAATCCTTGCAAATCCCTTTGATCCAAGTCTCTTTTCCTTCAAGATCTCTTCAACAACCACCTCTCCAAGCTCCAATTCACTCAACAATGGGGTTTCCTCACGAAATTAGGGTTTCTGGAACTCAAGGGATGATAAGGAGGCTGGGGAGGAAACATAATGTTCTTTATATAGGGCTCAACTTCCTGATTTAGGGTTTTCTCCATTCAGCGCCTACTCGCCGAGTCCACCTTACTGACTCGCCGATTCAGCCACTTAACATGCGACCAAGTCGCGACTCTACTCGCCGAGTCTACCCATGGACTCGCCGAGTCGCTCTTTCCCAATTTACTCTTTTAGCCCTTCAACTCTTACTCTTGATATTTCGGGATGTTACACACAAAAACCAAGCGAATCAGCTCCCTTTTTAGATGATTCATTAGGAAAATTTACACACGAAGGAGAGGCCCAAAAAACAGCCTTAACCGGACCAACTATGGTATGGTCGATACATTCAACAACTACAACAGTAGTTGTTGTAACAGTAACAACAACTACCTGAATTTCTGATGGTAACTCTGTTGGAATCCCAACAGAGAAAGGACAAAGATCTGGAACTCTTGAGTAAGAATCATGATGGAACAGAGGGGCTGCAACAGACCAAGCCTTCTTTGAACTAAAAATATTAGAATTCCTAGAATAACTCTCTTCATCAACATTACCACAGTGATCATTTTCTTGAGAGTAATTGTGAATGGAGTCTTCATTTTTCATTCTCTCTAAAGTATCATATATACCAAATGGGTCATACGAACCCTTTTTCTTTTCATGAAAATCATTAAAAACTCCATCTTCTTGAAATTGAACATGATCTTCAACATTATCCACTCTATGTTTTAGAGATTCACAAGGGAATGAAGGAGTCCACTCGGGTGCTTCTTTAATTCTAACCGACAAAACATTATCATCAACAATAACTTTGAAAACATCCAAGATGATATCTTGAAAATTAGATAAAATACATACCCTTTTTTGTACACATCTTCACCCAACTCATCATCAAGATGAACAATGCTTCCCCATTTAGCTAGAATCTTCTTGAATGTTTCTTTACTCCATACACGCAATGAATATACTTCTACATCAACCCATACAAATCTCTCTGAAGGGACAAAGTTTCTATCCCAAGGACGTTTCTCAGTAATCCAATGATCCATAGCTTTACTATTCATGAAATTCTTACAAGCATCTTTATGCTTAAATTGAAACATTACCCACAAACCACCAACGTAACGAATGTCTAAATCATCACAGTCATCATCAAAACATAACATCCTTAAATTAGGCATAGTAAGGAAGTCTTTAGCTTTGACTAAACAAGCACATTTTCTTCTTTTAATAATGAAATCACAAAAACTAATTAATATGAATAATATCATCAACCTTCTTTATACCAGGAATGACTTTTATATTACCCTTAACAACATTTCTGACATCCCCATTTTCACGGCCAGAAAAGATCGATTTTGTTTATGCTTTGTTAAAAAATCAGAGTAACATTTTAACTAAAAGTGTTGCGGAATTTGTCCCAAAACAAAATATGATAAAGATTTATCAAAAGCATTTCCGTAGAAATGTATTTCATTAAAAAGACTCAGGATTTCATGTTAGATACAGATCATAAGCATAAACAATACAACATAGGCCTTACTACATTATTCCGTATTTAAAGGCCTAAAATCCATTAATCTCTCATCCCAAGACATCACATCTATGCTCATACGCCACTACCTGTAATACAAGAAACTGAGTGGGTCAGGCTTGGGATCCTGGTGAGCACATAGGGTTTTCAACCCACAATAAATAAGTTTATTAAATTTATCAAACCAAACAACCCTGATTACCCATTCCCGTTATCCTCACTTTACCTCCCTAAAACATCTAACACAAGGGACCTAGTTTGAGGACTATCATCGGGATGGACATTACTGCTAAGGGGATTCCTCAAAAATAAATGTCCTTAAGGCAACCATGTAGGGGATGGAGTACACTTGGTGAGCACACAGTTCAAATAAACACCTACAGGTTGCGAGCCTGCTAGTGTTCCACTGGACTGTCTAGAATAGTCTATAGTCGTCATCTATACTTCGCTAGATGACTGGATCATTAATAACATCTATAACGAGGCCTCTCATCATTTCATTTTATCACATAACAACTAATACATCTACCCATGTTTTACCCCAACATTTTCGTAGATTTAAAATACATATACAGTTTAAATCATTGAAAACATGTATAAAAATGTTCATCCAGCATAGATAGCAAATATTCAGATAATATGCACACCTTGCACGTAATTTATATAAAATACTTCATATCTATGTGTAAGCTGAAAGTAACTATGCACTCACCTGAAAGGTGGTGACTCAGCACTCGGAAAGCGCTTCGATACTCTCAAAACAATTTTCCTTCGATAAAACCTAGTACCAATACCACTAGGGTTTAGTCTAACGATAACTGCGACTAATTAATAGTCTAGCTATTCTTACTATTATATAAGCTTTAAACAATACTTATATAACCCATAATAATAGCCCAAGTATTTGTTATAAGTTCTTAATATCGTTACTATAATTAAATAAAAGTTATATTAAAAATAGCGTAGGCGTAGCTTACTTACAACGGGTTTTTCTCAAAACCGGGCGCCGCTGGAGCAATGTTCCTGAGCCGAAAGTGTCTTCTTCTTGGAGCCTTCGGGCACTCCGGGGCTTCCGCCTCGCGCTAGGGAGGTTCCCTAGGCTTTTCGGGGTGTTTCGGGGGGTTTCGGGGCTAAAGAGAAGTTCTAGAGAGAGAAGGAAGTGAAGGGAGGTGTGAGGAATGAATGGAGGCCTCACCACTTATTTATAGGGGTTGGAGGATGGTTCACATCGTGAATTTTTAATATTCACATCGTGAGCCAGGCTGGCTGCAGCCAGGCGCAGCCTGGTGCTGACACGTGGCATCGCACACAGGGTGAAAATCAGCCGATTTTCAAAAATTCATAATTTTCGCATACAAACTCCGTTTTCGACGTTCTTTATATCCACGCGTAGTTAAAAACAAGATCTACAACTTTCATTTAGACTCCGTCGGCTAATTCCCGACCGATCTTAAATTTAACAGTAGGAGGAGTTTAGACTGCTAAATAACTGCGAAGAATTCGTAACTCCTTCATACGGAATCCATTTTCGTCTATCTTTTTACCGTTGTGTTCCTATTAATGAGATATTCAACTCTCAGTTAGGTCGCGTAAGCCAAAAACTGCTCGAACTAAAATTCGAGTTTCGGGCCGTGCACTGCTAAGCTGAATCTTAGAAAAATCATAACTTCCTCATACGAAGTCAGATTTAAGCGTTCTTTTTATAGATGTTCTCGGTTTAACATATACTACAACTTTGGTTTAGATCACTAAGTCTAAAAAGTCCTCCGTCGTAAATTCACTATTTACGTCTCCCGGTGTCGTACCGGTTTTGCCGTAAAACTTCGACGGGCCATAACTTCTTCGTTATAACTCAGATTTCGGCGTTCTTTATATCCCCGAAATCCTTGTTTCGACCACTACAACTTTATATAAAGATATCGAGCTTATCTCACACTTTAATTTTGACGCTTATTTTTATCATTTATTTATTAAGTATTTATAAATACATAATAAGCATAAAAATTCACATAATACTCAAATATTTCATCTTTATTACTTCAAAAAGAGTTACAATAGTTGACCTAGACTATTACATTGTCAAAATTGCTTAGCCCTGAAACCCGGGCATTACAACACTTGCATAGGAGTTTGCTTGGCTTTCATTATTATCCAAATTGTTACACAGAGAATATCCTTTTAGGAGAAGATTTATTAGGTTTAGATACTGATTTCGAGATTCTTGGGGTAGATGCAAACAGTTTATAGTAACCAAACCAAACATCACACAATTTTTTATTATGCTTTCATATCTATAACACCCATAAATCTGATGAATCCGAAACGATTACCCAATCTTGATTTAATGTTAGAAATAAATACATCTACAACCTTTCCAATTCGGTTACAAACCCGCCATAAATCACTGCTCAACACTAAGTCTGAGAATTTAGTAATGTAGAAGGATGATACGTCCTTATTGGAAATTCGATCGCCATTCTGAAATTGTGATTGTCGTTGCCGTCTGAAACTACGATTAACATCATCTTTTCGAATCTTAGCCCAAAACTCATCAGGTTTCGATCGATTAAAGGAATTTGAACCCATATGGAGATCGTTGTAAACCCTACGACAATAGAAGAGAAGAACGATACCAATGTTGGAGAAATCAAAGACCTTCTATGAACAGAAATTGTTCAAAATCATATAATTAAAACGGTATAATTTATCTTTTCAGAAATAAGTTATATATTAAACTGGCTAATTTATAATTCATATTTTCATATATAAGCCTAGTATATATTAAAATGGTTAATTTATAATTCGAATTTTTCTAAAATATTGTCTGTCATGTTCTTCATACTGATTATTTCTATTTTATAGTTTTCACATATTTTTTTATTATTTTTAATACACATTAAGATATAATATATGAAAATGCTTCCAAATTTACATTAAATTATCTATAAAACAATATAAGACTCCACAAGGAAACCACATATTAATTAAAAAATAAGATCTGAAAATGGACGAGAATATAACCCTTCAGGCTTCATCCCATGCATATCCAATTTGTTAGAAACCCTACACCTCCAAAAAGAGTCTTTGGACTTTGCAAAGGATCACGAGAATGCTGGATGTCAATTCCTTTCCATCCTTAAAGTGTTTTTTCCATGGTTGGAAAATTAATTAATATACGAAAAAGAGTTCAGTATTTTCTTCATACAATTGTGATTTCCTTTGCCATGAATTCCGTGATTTATCTGCAAAAGATCTTTAAGAAAAAAATAAAAAAACATACTTCCATTAATTCCAACGGCTGCCACACGATCGAGGAATTATTGGTTTCTTGGTGGGAATGATTATATTGTATATGCTAGGCATTTTTTTTTTCTTTTTATCAAAAGGCATATCAAATTTTAAAGCATAATAAATCACAATATCCCGGGGTCTATCTCATCCAGTCCAAATGTTCACATGAGAGGTTAGTCGCGGAACAATGATAACAAAAATAAAAAAACCTCATTTAATTAAATAGGGTATGAGAAAGTAACATAGTAGTAGTACTCCGATACGGATAAAACGACCACGTCACTTTAAGTGACCTATGTCATTTGGGGAAAAATATGATATTGGGGCCGACGAGTTGTCGACAATTGTCTAATTCCAGCGAAGGTGTTGACGGAAAAGTTTACCCCATCAATAATCATAAAGAAACGACAGCTCCAAGATGTACCAGATATAAAACGTTAGAGATTGAACATTGTAAATGAACTTTTAATTAATAACAGATACAAACTTTGTACATTGGCGGACCTAGATATATGCACGGGGTAGCCTATGTTACCCTTCAAATTTTTTAGTGTAGTAGAAATATTTTGGAGAATTTTTTGGTCATAATATATTTTTTGCCCACGTGCTATGATAATGTGTCATCACCTGATCCTGTTTATATATATATATATATATATATATATATATATATATATATATATATGGCGTTTTCCAAATATTCTATATTATATTTTTATGCTATTTAGATTTAGAAGGTACTTATAATACTTAAATTTATATTTTACATGTATAATTTGTTGCTAGAGCGGAAAGAAAGCAAAAAGGCTGAAATTAGAGTTGGATAGCAAAAAGGACGAGATAGCTGAAGGAAACCCATTACGCCCAGTGTAATGGGACCTAAACCCAACATACTGGGTTGGATCGTTTCGGATTAAAACACGCATATTTACGACTTACACCTATCATAAATCAACGTACGTAAGTCGGTCTAAAAATTTATATAATGTGGTTTTTGGCTAACCAGAAGAGAGATTACGATTTATATCATTCCTTGGTCGACAAGAAACCCTTCTTCTACTGCTTTGAGAGTCTAGAAAGGGGCTGAAGGTCGTTACTTTGATATAGAGAGAAGATCTGATGGATAGAGAGTGGATTCATGCCAGAAATCATTTGGTTTGTTATTTTGATCATGATTATCATTCCAGTGTGATTCCATATATGTTTACTTTCTGATTTAGGTGTTAAAACCCTTTGTCTTGTGCTTATGACTAGATGAATCTTTAAGAATTTAGATTAATTGTTATTTGGATTGTTTGTTCTTTTTTAATCTATTTTGTCAAGTTTGATTGCAAGATTCGTATGTGTTAAAGATTGTTAATTTATTCTCGATTGCTGAGTTAATAGAGTTTAGATGACCATTCTGACTGTGTTAATTTGAATCATAGTTATCCATGATCATTGGTAATTATGACTAGCGTTGGATCAAAACCTAGGGTAGGGAATAAAGTGATGAACTTTAATGTGTATGCATATGTAGATGACCATTCTATGTATGAATTAATTTCTATGATAATTAGAATTAATAAAGATCAAATTTTGCTTAATATGAACCAAATATTGATTTGCATGATTGTTTGTTCACTTGATCATTGGATTAATAGTTTTGTTGAAATCAAAGGATTAGTAGTCTGATCATGATGCTTGTCATATTAGGAATCGATGAATAATGAATAAATATCCATTGCACTTAGTAGTTAACCAATATTTTGAGATGAAATCCAGTATAAATCAAAGTACCTAAAGAAATTTATCTTCAGTTAGCTTATCGCGATTTGTTGTTTCATTTTTTATCTGGGATTTAATTACATAAATCCCTCTCTTACTATGTTTGTTTGTTTAATGTAATCTATAATAAAAAAAAACTCCAAATTAATTCATCACTATTTCCCTTCTGTTCGACACCTAGTCTTACCATAACTATACTATTGCACGATTAGGTGCATCAGATGTGTTTATTAGTCCAGTTGTGATAAAATCAGTTTTATAATTTAAAATTTAAACAATTAAAATATATACATAAAAACAAATATGGTGCTACCCCTAAAATCATATGTCCACCACCTCACATTTTGTTTTGAGTCGGATATATATATATATATATATATATATATATATATATATATATATATATATATATATATATATATATATATATATATATATATATATATATATATCAACTTATATGTTTAAAACATGTACTTACTAAGATTCTAGTTGAGTTGAGTCGTCCGTGTATATATATATATATATATATATATATATATATATATATATATATATATATATATATATATATATATATATATATATATATATATATATATATATATATATATATGAACTTATATGTTTAAAACATGTACTTACTAAGATTCTAGTTGAGTTGAGTCGTCCCGATAGAAATCTCGTGAGCCTTATAAATATTTAATTATTTGGAAATAATACCTGGCTACCAAACAGCGGTAACTTTATTATATAGTTTTACATTTTTGATAACAAAAGTTGTATTCACCTTATAACTGCTTTGATTTTGGGTAAAAGTTAAGCTAAAACATATTTTATTCAGCTTACTGCTTTTGTCGCCTTACATTTATAGTATATAATTTTCAATACAAGCATGAATGATGTTAATTTATATGATAGTTTCTGTTATGATAAATGAACTAATAATTAATTAAGTGGCTATATAAGCATGTGTATAAATTACTTGTTACGTGTATGCAAGAAAAAAAGATAACAAAACGTACAAAAAGAAACAAAGGATAATATGTAATTATAATATTATATTACTCCATTATATATATATATATATATATATATATATATATATATATATATATATATATATATATATATATATATATATATATATAATGTTTGTAATTATGTATGCATTTTTTTATGATACCACTTAACCTAGTCAGGGGAGTTTAATAACTTGTACACGTGAGTACAAATTTCGTTAAAGTTCATAAATACAACTATGATGAGCTTAAATGATGTGGAGATGCGTAGTTCGCAAGCGGAAGAGGAAAAGGAATGATCAATAATCGACACAACAGAAGTACTATGCAAATTACACATTTCATGCAAAACATATTATAAGATGGACTTAGTGTTGAAACCGGTTTTCGCTTGTTTAGACTTGATACTGTTGTAGCCATTTTTTGGCTTTATTCCCCGTTTTTTGCAAGTATCTTTATAAATATTAATATTGTCGTCGTTTTATAACTATGCAAAAACGACCTTGACCACTCATATCATCACTTCCTTTAATTTACTAAGGACTAAAACAGTTACATCTTGTTAATTATCCTTTCTCATTTAGATTATTGATTGAGTCTTTATAATATAAATGACAATGTAACCCGTTAATTACATCTCATGTAACTCTGTTTCTTTCCTAGCGACTTGGTAGGTTCCCTTTATAAACTTCAGCTATTCCAAAAAAAAAAAAAAAAAAAAAAAACTTCTAAGTACACCAGAGAGAGAGAGAGAGAGAGATTCTATTGTTTAAATTCTTTGCTAGGCAAAGGTATTTCTCCTTCCAGTTGTATCATTCTTTAATTTTGCGTGTTAGAGCTAGCTCTAGCAGCTTGTATCTTCCAGAGAATAATATCCACCCACTTCACCTTCGGTCTCGTATTTGTGTTTGTGTGTGTGTGTGTGTGAGAGAGAGAGAGAGAGAGAGAGAGAGAGAGAGAGAGAGAGAGAGAGAGAGAGAGTATCCTAAGTGTATACCGATGATTCAACAATAAGTTTTGCAGGTTTCACAAATACCCATATAGAAATGAAGAGAAGCGATATCTTCAAAGAACAAGATCATGAACAACAAGACTATACCACGAAGAAAAACCCTAGTTTTCCAGGCCTTCATGAGGAAGAAGAAGATGACGATGAAGAAGAAGAAGATGCTGAATTAGAAAAGGCTGATCATAACTCAGCAAGTACTAGTATACCCAAAAATGGATCAACTTCAAGCAACAGCACAGTAGAAGAGAGCGAGAAGAAGTCTAACTCAGCCTCCGGTTATGTGCGACCTTACGTTCGTTCCAAGAACCCTAGGCTCCGGTGGACACCCGAACTCCATCTCCGATTTATTCATGCAGTCGAGAAATTGGGAGGTCAAGAAAGTAAGCAATTATAATCAACCTATTTCATGTGGTTCTGTATTGTATTAATTATTCATCAAACCTTTTCCTCAATAAATATCTGATTTTAATGAAATCTAATGTGTTTTATACAGGAGCAACACCGAAGTTAGTTCTTCAATTGATGAACATCAAAGGGCTTAGCATCTCCCATGTCAAAAGCCATCTTCAAGTAATTCTTTTTATTTAATTAAATTTCATTTTAATTACAGTTCATTTTTTATATTTATCAATTATAATAATATTTCATAATTTCTCTGTCGATTGAATTTGTTTAAGTAGATGTATAGAAGCAAGAAGATTGACGATCCAAATCAAGGTAAATACACAGCATAACTATTAATCAAGAAAATTTCAAGAAATTTAATTTTTATTACAAGCTTTCGAATATTTTTGCAGCTGTTTCAGAACAAAGGCTTCTTTATGAAAGTGATGATCATCATATTTACAACCTTAGCCAACTTCCCATGCTCCAAAGCTTACCTCAAAAATCAATTTCCAATTTTAGGTAAGATATTAAATAAATTAAACTGTTATATCCTTTCTAATAGTTTTGAACTTTCTGATATTAAAATCACTAATTTGTTTCATCCTTAATTATTCATATCTTCTATCGATTATCAGATATTCAGATGGTCTTTGGAGTCACCACACAAACCAAGATTGCAACCCTTTTATAGAAGGTGGACTTAGCAATGGTGTTCATGGTTCAAGAGTACTTGAGAGATTAATCTATGAAAGGAACAACAGCTCACATTTTAGATGCCTCGCAAACAATAATAGTGAAGAATCCCAGTTGAGATTATTCGGAGATCATTATCGTTGGTCGAGAGAAAAGCCAATCGAAATCAAAACTCAAACGGATAATAGATCAGACATCATCATCAACAATCATGACAAAATGGTACTCAAAAGGAAGGACATCAATCAACAGAATCAAGAGAATCATGATCTTGATCTAAATCTTTCGCTACAAATGAAAACCCATGAAAATGATGATTCAAGAAACGATGAGGTCAAAGAGAGCGAGTGTGCCTTATCATTGTTTTCGTCAATTTCAACTAAAAGCTCTAGTAACATTAGAAGATCAAAGCATGCAAAAACAGTGGGTGGTAGTACTAGTACAAGCCTAGATCTGACTTTGTGAAAGAAACAAATTAACTGTTCAAGTAAGATTCTGAAGGTACTATAATAATATAAAATATATATTGTTACAAAACAAACTTATATTGCAGGTTGTTCCTCAGCCTAGGTATTCTACTACTAACAATGCTGTCCTTTTATCGGTTGTCATCAGTTCAAGTCAACCCAAATTATGACCTAATGATCCTACTATTATAGGACATTAATTAAATGTGGTCATGTTATTCATAATTGATCGGTTAACTGAAACACTATATTTAGTTGATAAGTTAAGTTTTGTAAAAATTTGGTGTGTTACCGGGTAATACTTGAGCATCTTATAACGGTCTTTGTGTTCAAATATTGAGAGTTTCAATTAAGGGTAAGCTGTGCATCACATATTTTTTAAAGGGGCTGCTTGTATCATCGTGAAATGTGAGTTCTCTCTTACAAACCTTGAAATATCGGGTTGCCGCAATGAGTGTGGTGAACTAATTTTAAGTTTTGTAAAAACTAATTAACAAGGTAGCTAAAAATATAAAATAATATAAAAAAAAACACTTTGAAAAATAATTCAATATTATAAGACAAATAGATAATATTGTAATATTATCACAAATATATCACATCTAATGACATGACTCGAATATTATAACATAATATTTTCTTCAAGGTTTCATATAGTTTTTTGTGGTAAAAAAATTATTAATTCATAATAAGATTTACGAAACTGGTGATCATTTTATACTAAATAACAGATCTGAGTGGTGTACGTTTGGTCTTAAGTTATTAAGAGCTTAATGAGGAGGTCGGCAAACTGCTCAGTTATTCATGGCGTAACTTCTGAGTACACGTGTAGCGTGGCCCTGCCCCATTTTCTGTGGGAAGGCTCTACGTGCGACATAGTGCTAGAGTACACATGGCGTACAATTGGAAGGCGATTTGGGTCATTTTTTAACATTAGGTCATGTTGAGGTGGGGTCTAGCCTTGGAAGGGTAAAATGGTCTTTTACCCTAGTGAGAGGGAGTATGAAATCAACCTTTGATCATGGGTTATTACCTTAATTATTAATTAGGGTTGTTTTGAACATGTTTAGTGTGAGGAGATTTTATAGTAGCAGCGAGTGTGAAATTCGGTTATCTTCGGATTGAGGTGAGTCTCCTCACAATATTGGTTGGTCGAAGGCACTAATGTCGGGCCATTAGATTATGTTTATAGGATGCTAGCTTTCTTTATGACTCTTGCATGTATTTGTATGCATGTTTGGGCGGGGCTCACTATATGTGTTGGACGGGACCCACTACATGTTACTGACAAATCTCTACCGAGTGGGGCCCGATGTATGTATGGTATGTGGTATTTTTGGGGAAATTCACTAAGCTTTATTCTTAGACCATCTCCAACCCATTTGTAACGACCCAATTTTCAAAGTAAAATTTTCATTTTTAGGGTGGTCAAACATAATTCCATACATTAAGAAACCCAATTATAATTGTTTTCAAAACATAAGTCAAATACAACTTTTATTCTAAATATCAGAGTGTCCCATCAAACGTCTGTGAGAGAGTGCACGCCACGCCATCACTCCTTGCCCTTGCCCTTGGGATCTAAAGTACCTAAAACCATAAACAAACATGTAAGCACGAAGCTTAGTGATTTCCCCGGAGCATACCCCACACACAATCCACATAACATGCTAGCTATAAAAGCTACCTCTACCACATAACACATATCAATTAGCTATAAAGCTACCTCTACCACATAATGCATATCAATTAGCTATAAAAGCTACCTCTACCACATAATGCATATCAATTAGCTATAAAGCTATCTCTACCCTTAGCCATAAAGGCTATCTCTACCATTAGGTCTGAAGGCTATCTCTACCGTTAGCTTTGAAGGTTATCTCTACCATTAGCCACAAAGGCTATCTCTACCCTTAGCCATAAAGTCTAGCTCTACCACATATCAATACATAATAGTGCCACATACCTCTACACAGCAAGTATACCAACTATCATAAAATGGGCCAACCTTGGTGCCTTAGACCCATTGGTATGGTGAGAAAACTCACCTCGAATGCAGAAGCTTCCTGAAGAAATCCTTAACTGCTGCCCCCGTCCACTTCCTGAACCATCAATACCGATAAATATACCTAATTAGCAACTGGGTCCCATACCATAATCCTTAATCCATGCATGGGGTAAAATGACCATTTTACCCCTGGCCCAGTATGATCCAAACTAAGGCCCAAATCTTAAAACAAAACCCAACACTAGGTAGGCTTTCCAAGCCACTAGTGGTCCAATAATGGCCCAAACATATTCTTGGCCCAAATCATCTGACTTTTGATTCCCCACTAAGGCCCAAAGACCCAAAGCATGGCCCAATAGCACAATGCCCAACTAACAGAGTACGCGGGGCGTACATCCACGTACGCTAAGCGTATTGACTAAATGGTGCGTACGATGGGCGTACCTTCACGTACGCTCAACGTAAGCCCCCTGTTAAGTCCATTTCTCATTAAGTGCTTAATACTTCACTTCAAAAGCTACAATCACATATCCTGGTCCTTTTCCACATCTTAATCCATAAAGTCACTGACTTGGTGACTTTACTTGGCCCAAACAAGCCCAAACTCCAAAAATGATGTTCTACTTTCATGAAAAGGGCTAGATCTCATGCATGAACCCATTATGACATACAAGATGGAGACTTTACTTCTTATGGGACCCTTTTAGCTCTGAGGGTGGCAACCCTGAGCTCACAAACGATATTTCACCATAAAGGTCCATTCTTGGGACCAAAATGACTCTAAAACCAAACTACAATAGATCTAAGCATTCTTAGGTAAAGTTATGAACTTTATACCTCCCAAGAGTCCCAAAGGATGATGTTATCCCAGATCTATGAGCTCCAACTTCCCAATTTCTTCCTTTCCAACTTCTTCTTTTCCTCTTCCAAGCTTACACCACCAAAATGAGCTTCTTAAGGTTAAAACCACTTAAGAACAAGGGGATGGGGCGTTCTAGGGTATCTCTGAGGTTGGGGGACAGATAAGGACGCTAGAGTTTGAGCCATTAAGTTCTTTATATAGTTTTTGGCCCTAAAATTACGGTTTCTGGACACTGGACGTACGCTAGGCGTACGCCAAAAACACCCGCAACCATTTCCTTTTTATACGTTGGGAGTAACCCAGCTTACGCTGTGTAACGCTCTGTTCCGAATTGACTCCTAGTCTGAGGTGGTGGCTCGAAGGTCGGTCATTACAAGTATTATGGCTCTTGTGAAGGTAAGATCTAGCCCTTTTGGGTTCGGGTGATGTATTAGAAGTGATCCGGGTATTCGGTTTGTGTTTTGGAGCCTAGGGGTATTTCGGTAAAACGGCAGTTCGGTTTTTTGTGAAAAATGGACTTTTTTCAAAAGTTATTTAGGAAGATATTATTTGATAGAAGTGTAGGGCTTCTCATTACCTTTTCGTGGATATAAGGATCGTCGAAAACGGATTTATAACGAAGAAGTTATGGCCTTCGGAAGTTTAGTAGTTTCAGGCTTAGCCGAGTACGTTTGGCGTACACAAGGAGTACGTTGGCGTACTAGTGAAGAAGGTAGTACGTTGGGTGTACTTTTGGAGTACGTTGGCCATACTGACCAGGAGGATCACGAATGTTCCCCGGAGTACGCTGGGCGTACTCCAGTCAGATCAGAACCCTATTTTAGGGTCTTGGACCCTATTCAAACTCCTTATCTCATAACCTAACCCTAACATCTTTAGCCTCCACCCCTCTAAACCCTAGAAATCGTCATATATCATCCATGGTGGCATTTTGAGCTTATGGAGTCCATTTTTAGGGTGTTTGACCTATTTTCAAGAAGATGAAGTTTGATGCAAAGATGGGAATCAAGGAGGAGCTTATGGATCTAGTTTTTAGGACTCATTCACAGCTTGATGAAGGTATAAAGCTTTGAACTTAAACATTGAATGGTTAGATCTATTATGTTGAGTTTTTGGATCTCTTTGGTCCCAAGAATGGAGCTTTATGGTTCCAAATCTGTTTTTAGGCTTGGGGTTGCCACCCTTGATGCTATTTGAGTCCCTAAAGTAGAAAGTTGCCATCTTGATGGTCTTAATGGGTTCATGCTTGAGTTAGGGTCACTTTTATCGAAGTAAAATGTTATTTTTGGAGTTTGGGTTTGTTTGGGGCATGCAAAGTCACCAATTCAGTGACTTTATGGGTTTAGACATTAAGTATAGCTTAGATCTGTGATTTGGACTTGTTGGATCAAGTATTAAGCACTTAATGGATGTTGTGCATGAGTTGTTTGTACGCTGGGTGTACCATGTAGTATGCTGCATGTACAGTCCATTTGATCAGTACACTAAGCGTACAGAATAGGTACGTTGGGCGTACACTCTCAAGAGGACTTAGGCCTTAGTGAACTTCGGACCTTTGGGTCCTAATGGCTTTGGGCCTGGACTTGCAGTTTGTTGGATCTGAATGTATGTGAGGCTAATATTGGTATAGTTGGGCCTATTAGGCCTTGTGGCCCAATATAGAAATGGACTTCATAATTGTGGGCCTCGGTTTGGGCCAATTCTTGGACTAGGTTGTTGTGGGCCTTCGTTGGCCATTTAGGGTCAGGATTATTGACTACGGAGAATATTGGGCTTTAGTATAAGGTCCATTGGAAAGGTCTGCGCCTAAATTGGAAAATTGGGCCATTGATAGTTTTACGGACATTATAATGTTGGGCTTTTGTTTTGGGTTTGGGCCCTTAGTTTTGGATCATATTGGGCCAGGGGTAAAATGGTCATTTTACCCCATGCATGGATTAAGGATTGTGGTATGGGACCCAATTGCTAATTGTGTATATTGATTGGTAGTGACAGCTCGGGTAGTTGGAGGGGCAGCAAGTAAGGATTTCTTTAGGAAGCTTCTGCATTCGAGGTGAGTCTTCTCACCATACCCATGGGTCTAAGGCACCAAGGCCGACCCATTATGTAATTATGGTATATGTGTTAGTCATTCTGTGATTGGATATGATATGTGATTGTGTGTTATTGCATGGAAGACCCCGGGGGGAGCCCGTTGCATTGGATGTAAGACTATGTGGGGTAGCCCATGGCATTCCTAGGTAAAGACCATGTAGGGTAGCCCATGGCACAATGGTGTAAGACCCTGGGGGGAGCCCACAAGATCCTTATAGGTTTAATTATGTTATGTGTAGGTATTTCTGTGATATATGATATGTTTATGTGATATGTGTTATGCTAGTTGTCTTTGTGATACTTGCATGGAAGACCCCGGGGGGAGCCCGTGGCAATTAGATATAAGACCATGTGGGGTAGCCCATGGAATTCTCAGGTTAATATCATGTGAGGTAGCCCATGGCACAATGGTGTAAGACCCTGGGGGAGCCCACGACATTCTTACAGGTTTTTGTATGCATGGCTTATGTGTTATATGTAGCTTTTATAGCTAGCAGGAAATGTGATACAGGTAGCTTTTATAGCAACAGGATATGTGACATGTGGTTTGTGTGTATGGTATGCTCTGGGAGACTCACTAAGCTTTGTGCTTATGGTTTATAGTTTTGGTTTCAGGTATCATCGATTTGGAAATGAAGAGGTCGGATTGGTCGTAGTGCACACACCTATGATTTCTGCAATGAATGATTTTGGGATGAACTCTGATAAATGTTTTACTTAATGATTTGAAATGTTTGGAATAAATGGTATCAATGTTTTAACTATATTAAAAATAAAATTTTTACTCTTGATTTTGGTTCGTTACACGCTGGGTGTACTCACTCGCCTTCCACTTTTCATGCATGGTCCTTCCTTGTCATTTATTTCCATTAGGGGCCATTTTCGCCATGAACTTCAAAGGGTCATAAATCCTTCATTCTAAGTCCGTTTCCGACGAACTTTATATCCACGAAAAGGTGGCAGGGAGCCCTACACTCCAATCGACACCTCCAAGTCCAAAACCTTCCGGATGAAACCCGGGACCCATGAAAGACCGAATCACCCCTACCCTTTGCTTTTCGAGACCCCAACCTAGTACTTTTAAACAAGGTGTTACAACTCTCTCCCACTTAAAATAGACTTCGTCCTCAAGGTCATGCATCACCATTCGCGACATACCAGGCTACCTAAGCATCATGGCCACAAACCTGGAAATACCCCGGTGCTCCCAAGACCATCAAAACCAACCCTCGCAGGGTTCTAGAATCCGAAGATGAACGATTTCCTTGAAACCTGATCACATCCGCTCCATCTGAAGCCTAAAGTCTCGAGGTGGTTTGTCTCCCTGACAGACTGCCCACATTGAATCATCCTTGAACTGATTCCACCAGAGACCTGCCTAGAGAGAATACTCCTACTCGTAATTCCTTGAGGCCTCTTAGAGAACAAAAGTCACCAACCCACTGCGACTACCGAAATGACCCCTAATTCCATACACAGACTCCAAACCACTGAAGTCACTCCCGCTCCTCTTGCTGCCACGTGGCTGCTTTCCTGAGGAATGGTCGGGACCTTCGTGGGCCTGACTCGCCTACCAACTACCCGAAACACCAGACACATTCCCGACTGCTGAGCTAGAGACACACACTCATCAGTCCCACATGACCTTCTAAGGACACCTCGTCTGACAACAACTGCCCTGGAAATACCTATTCTCTCGACTCCTTCAATCCTTGATCCATCTGATCATGACAGGCTGACAACCCATAGCCACTAAACCTAACGCAAAGATCAATGCTACCAGAACAACTATAGTCTTACATCATACCCGACCTCCTTTGACCCGCCTTTTCCGGGTTTCAACATGTTGTGGTCCCATCACTAATAGAACCATTCGAGGTACATCGCGATAGCTTGAGCTACCATCGAAACCAACCTATTCATTACGCTAGTATACTACCTTTGATGCCCTTGGCATCCTTATTCTCCCGTATCCCATGACATGGAATCAAAATCCTGAACTGATTCTACGCGAACCCCGATTCTGAGTCCTCTACGAAACGGGTCGATATTCCACCACTACCTCGAGATCCATTATGCATCATAACATCCGATTACCCTTACGTGACCAGTAAAATAGACATCCTTAGCCGATCCCCGAGATTACCAGTATGGCACTCGGTCCCACCTCCAGGTTCTGCTATATGGCATTAAGAAGAAGCGATCCAAACGTTGGGGAGTTTCCCGAACTCCCATCCCTTGCTATCCTATGCTAAGTAGGACCCTAAGGTCGCCTTTCCTCCCCTAATAGGGATGTGAAATGCATCCTCGTCTCACACTCACTTCCATTCTGGATATCTGAATGATTCTCCCTCACTTAGATTCCACAAGGTCCGCTCGGCACGCAAGAATTAGAGGATTCCCCAAACCCTCTCCTGTCCAAATGACAGTCTGCTAACGTCCGGCACCTAACAGAGCTAGAGCACCACGAATAACCCTTCCAATCAACATGACTCCTGAAAACCAGCTAGCACTTCTCGGATCCCAACAATGCCAATGACTCTAGTTGCTCAAACTAATATCAATCACGTGACACTCTCCGTGTGCTCATCTACAATCTCTGCCTCGAGTGGGAAACCAAGGTTCCCGGAGCATCTCGAAACTTCTTGCTAAGCGCAAGTGACACGAACGATCAGATAGCACCCGAATCAAAACAAAACATGTACCAACATACCATCGACCGAAAAGGTCCTCATGTAAGCATAACATTCACATAAGTCATACGAATAATAAAGAGCAGGGAATAATAGACACGTACCCGCCACAATGTCTGGCGCTGCCTGAGTCTCCTCAGTGGTCAACTGAAGTGTGCAGCTCTTCACCGCTGGAGTATCCACCTTGGCAGGTCGGCCATCGGTAATCCTCATTGTGGCGGGTGTGGGCGCCGCCGCCGCCCCTCCTCCTCCTTGCTACCTCGGACAGTTGACCCGCTTATAGTTGGTCTTGTTGCAGTGAAAACAAATCAAGCCCTTTATGGGGCAGTCCTTGCTCAAGTGGCCCTGCTGGCCACATGCGTAGCATCCCATGCATGTGATACGACAAGCTCCAACGTGCACCCTACTACACTTGAAAAACCGGCCCTGACCCTGCTGACCCCTGCTGGAAGTGTCTGAGGTCTTAGGCTTCTTAGCCTGACCCCCTGCTACCTGCGTCTGCTCCAGCTTCCGCTTAGTGCGGAAGTCCAACTGTATCTCCCATTCTCGGGCCTTCTCTACCATCTCATTCAGGGTTTTATACCCTGTAAAGCTCACAAACTCCCAAATATCATCCCTCAACATGGAATGATACCTCGTCCTTCGCATCTCATCATCGTTGGCATACTGCGGAATCAACAACGCTCGCTCTCGAAACATGGCGGTGATCTCTACCACAGACTCGGTGGTCTGCTGTAAGTCGTGAAATTCACTCACAAGTCATTGCACCTCAATAGCTGGTGCAAAATCCAAGTCGAATCACCGAACAAACTCGGCCCAGGTCATCTCAGCCGCACCGGCTGCTCCCACCTGACTCGTAACCTCACCACACCAATCTCGGGCCCTGTCTCTCAGCATACAAGAAGCAAATCTCACCTTTTCTGCATCCGGGCAAGAGCTCGTGCGCTGGGCATTCTCGATATCCGCCACCGAGCGTCGACTAACAATGGGCTCCCTAGCCCCGAAAAACTCTGGTGCCCCACACGCCTTGAACTCCCGGAACAAGGGAGTTTGGGCCCCAACCTGACCCGCAACAATCTCAGCCCTGAAAGCCCTGAATCTCTCCTCCATGATCTCTAGCATGCCCTTCTTGACTGTCTTAAAAATGATTGGGGTAGCGTCAAGGATGCCCCTGGTAACCTTAGTTGTGATAACCTCGCGCGGCCTCTCATCAATCACATCGGTAGTATCGGCTGACCCTGCCCCGGATCCAGATCCCGATCCTGATCCCCCTGCTCCAAATCACGTCATCACCATGGTGAACTGAAAAGTCATTAGTCATAACGATCAGGATTTTCCATGAAATGGATCTTCCTACACCGGTCCTCCTTGAAGTTGTCAGATCTAACATCGGTTCGGGTACAGGTCCCGTGCTTTCAGTAGTACGGGCCCAATACTACCTTCCACACCTACCTGTACCTTTCCCCAATGCTCTATCTGATAACCCCAATTCGTCCCAAAACGAATACCATATTCCACAAACTACCGCATACATAAATCTCAGGCTATCCTAAGATTTGCTCTACTCATATCAGTTAGACAAACATAACAGGTTGCCTTTATGCATGCAAATTATACACAGAAAAGGATCAAATAGACTTTCGAATAAAATATTCTACCCTAGGACCATAACCAAACAAGGAACAGGAAATAAGGCCAAATCAATCATTAAGCTTCGGACCATATATAATTTTAAAAGCATACACATAGCAAGTTCCATATGATCATCAAAGCTCAAATATCATAATAACATGGCTAGCACATTGGGGAACTACTTACTTGGCTCGGCCGACCGCGCGCATTACACTCTCATCTTTTCCTTTCTTTCAAAAGCTTTTTATGTCATTTTTTTAAAACAATTTTACCATTTCCTTAGTTTGAGTCCTAACACACCCGAGAGTATGCCCGAATCCCTCAAACCAAGGCTCTGATACCAACTTGTAACGACCCAATTTTCAAAGTACAATTTTAATTTTTAGAGTAGTCAAACATAATTCCATACATTAAGAAACCCAGTTATAATTGTTTTAAAAACATAAGTCAAATACAACTTTTATTACAAATATCATAGTGTCCCATCAAACGTCTGTGATAGAGTGCACGTCGCGCCATCACGCCTTGCCCTTGCCCTTGGGATCTGAAGTACCTGAAACCATAAACAAACTTGTAACCACGAAGCTTAATGAGTTCCCCATAGCATACCCCACACATAATCCACATAACATGCTAGCTATGAAAGCTACCTCTACCACATAACACATATCAATTAGCTATAGAGCTACCTCTACCACATAATGCATACCAATTAGCTATAAAAGCTACCACTACCGCATAATGCATATCAATTAGCTATAAAGCTATCTCTACCATTAGCCACAAAATCTATCTCTACACTTAGCCATAAAGGCTATCTCTACCATTAGCCTTGAAGGCTATCTCTACCATTAACCCTGAAGGCTATCTCTACCATTAGGCACAAAGGCAATCTCTACCCTTAGCCATAAAGTCTAGCTCTACCACATATCAATGCATAACAATGCCACACACCTTTACATAACAAGTATACCAACTATCATAAAATAGGCTGGCCTTGGTGCCTTAGACCCATTGGTATGGTGAGAAAACTCACCTCGAATGCAGAAGTTTCCTGAAGAAATCCTTAACTGATGTCTCGCCCACTTCCTGAACCATCAATACTGATCAATATACCTAATTAGCAACTGGGTCCCATACCATAATCCTTAATCCATGCATGGGGTAAAATGACCATTTTACCTCTGGCCTTGTATGATCCAAACTAAGGCCCAAATCTCAAAACAAAACCCAACACTAGGTAGGCTTTCCAAGCCCACTAGTGGTCCACTAATGGCCTAATTTGCTCAATTGGGCCCAATCCCTCTAACGGGCCTTACCATAAGCCCAAACATATTCTTGGCCTAAATCATCTGACTTCTGATTGCCCACTAAGGCCCAAAGACCCAAAGCATGGCCCAAATCGTGGCCCAATAGCACAAGGCCCAACTGACAGAGTATGCAGGGCGTACATCCACGTACGCTAAGCGTACTAAGTGGTGCGTACGCTGGGAGTAACTTCATGTATGCTTAGTGCAAACCCCCGATGTTAAGTACATTTCTCATTAAGTGCTTAATACTTCACTTCAAATTCTACAATCACAGATCCTGGTCCTTTTCCACGTCTTAATCCATAAAGTCACTGACTTGGTGACTTTACTAGGCCCAAACAAGCCCAAACTCCAAAAATGATGTTCTACTTTCATGAAAAGGGCTAGATCTCATGCATGAACCCATTATGACATTCAATATGGACACTTTACTATTTATGGGACCCTTTTAGCTCTAAGGGTGGCAACCCTAAGCTCACAAACGAGATTTCACCATAAAGGTCCATTCTTGGGACCAAAATGACTCCAAAACCAAACTACACTAGATCTAACAATTCTTAGGTAAAGTTATGAACTTTATACCTCCCAAGAGTCCCAATGGATGATGCTATCCCAGATCTATGAGCTCCAACTTCGCAAGTTCTTCCTTGCCAACTTCTTCTTTTCCTCTTCCAAGCTTACACCACTAAAATGAGCTTCATATGGTTAAAACAACTCAAGAACAAGGGGATGGGGCGCTCTAGGGTATCTCTGAGGTTGGGAACAGATAAGGAGGCTAGGGTTTGAGCCATTAAGTTCTTTATATAGTGGTTGGCCCTAAAATTAGGGTTTTTGGACAATGGACGTACGCTGGGTGTACGCCAAAAACACCTGTGACCATTTCCTTTTTATACGTTGGGCGTACTCACGCGCCTTCCACTTTGCATGCATGGTCCTTCCCTGTCATTTATTTCCATTAGGGGCCATTTTCACCAATAACTTCAAAGGATCATAAATCTTTCATTCTAGGTCCATTTCTGACGAACTTTAAATCCACGAAAAGGTGGCGGGGAGCCCTACGCTCCAATCAACACCTCCAAGTCCAAAACCTTCAGGATGAAACCCAAGACCCATAAAAGACTGAATTGCCCCTACCTTTTGCTTTTCGAGACCCGCATCGCGTACTTTCAAACAGGGTGTTACACCATCTCCATTTTCCCCCATAAATTGAGTAAAAAATGGGGTAAATCGTGTTTCATCTCCAACCCTACTCCATTTTCTACCCTATTTTTTATCCTAAAAAATATATTCCTAGAATATTCCATTTTTATGACTTATATATATTTTTAAATACATGTAGAGATGTACACAAAAACCAGATTCGGGTATAGGATCCGATCCGATCCAGAACACCGGATTTGGTCGAAACCGGTTTCACTACTAGAAAAATAGCCTTTTACGACGCGCAATCAATGACATGCGCTAATAGAGGACACGTATTTGTGCGTGCCCTAAAATTGATGTCAGTTTTCGAAAATATGAAGCATAGAGGACACGCATTTATGTGTGCCCTAAAATTAGTGTCCAATAAAAAAATTAAAAACACGGAGGGCACCTACTATAAAAAAGTGCGTCATGTAGAACTATCATTTTATAATTTTTTTCATCAACGCGTGTTCTTCAATTTTTTAACTGCCATTGCCAAGGGGGGGAGTCAAATACCAAAAAATTGAAACCCCCCTGATACTCTCCTCCTTCTTCTTCGTATGTTGTGAAATCCTTTTCGATCAAAAGAAACCCTAAAAGCATTGTGTGGTTTTCGAATACTCGATTTTTAGTTGTAAAATTCCTGAAATCATATTTTTGACTTCGATATGAGATTTTTCTGAATTAATATTTCGTGTGTAGAAGATCGATATTTTCAATGCGACGAGTGAATCAGGAGCGAGAGGTCCTCGCTGTTAATGGCTGGTTTCCAATTGCAAATGACTTGGCAAACGAGTTTGTTGTTGAAGAAACGAAAGAACGGTCCTCCATTAGGGTTCAAGAATCTCGATAATACCTGCTACCTCAACGCCGTTCTCCAGTGCGTAACCTATATTCCTCCCCTCGCCAATTTCTGTCTCCGACTTCAACACTCCGAAAACTGTATGTGCTCTTCTTTTACTAACTCACATACGCACACACGCACACTAGCGTATCTAAATTTTCATGAATTTTAACCTAATTTTGTCATTGCGTTCGGTAAATTGTTGCACTTCGTTAACATAAATTTCTCTAATTCGACAGGCGAGTTCCTAGCGCAGCAGGACAAGAAGATTGATTGTTCGTTTTGTCTACTGGAGAAGAAAATTGTTCGATCTTTTAGCATCGACTCAACCCTAGATACACCTGGTAAGATCATTGGGGGATTGAACGTCTTTGCTGAGCATTTTCGTTTAGGGAGGCAAGAGGATGCACACGAATTCCTTCGGTACGTCATTGATGCTTGTCATACCGCATGTCTTCGTCTGAAGAAGTTGTAGCAGCAAAGATGGAAGTATGTCAACAACGGAGGAGGTGATGGCTTTAATGGTAGCACAGTAGTTAAGTAGATTTTTGGAGCATAGTCACATAAATCGCTGGGTGAAACACGATCTACGTACTAATTTTCCCATACCAAAATGCGGTACGAATGTGTACCTGGGACGCTTGAGATCGCGTTTCTAAACCTGAAATAGGCTTTCCAAAATAGCAATTCAATCGTACCTGATGCTATTTGGATCACGACTTCCTTGATTCCAAAATGTGTTTGCAATTGATTGGGTACGTGATTGGAAAATTGAAAAGTCAATTAATAGGTGTGTGTTTCTCTCTGTATTCGATCACATTATGAGCGATCCTTTAAAATTGAGTTTATACTCTATAATTTGGCCTATATTTGGCTTCCCTCCCATCACAATTTTCATTCAATTTAATTTCCAAAACATCAAAAATCAAATTTCATATTTTTTTTATTCTTGAATCCTAATTCTTGATTACAAAATCATGGTTTTTGGAAATAAAAGAAGTACAAATACCTTTTTGTAGTTGCTTGACTGCTTTTGTGCCTTTATCTGATGGGTGTGTGAGAAGAACGGAATTCAACTATGGAATTAAGGAAGAAAAACATGGATTCATTGAAGGTTATGTCCCTATCAGTTATCTTTCTGCATTTCTTCAATCTCAAAGTCCAACTCTGGAATCTGAATTGGATGATTCAACACTTTTGACTTTTGACTTTTTTGGATAGTACAAGTCGTTGGAAGCAATGGTTAGTTTAATGAAGACAGGTCCATCAAAGTCTAGCTTAGAAGTGATGGGTTTTAGTCATAAGAACATCCTATGTGCTCATACAAACCCTAATGCTTGGATCTAGGTTTCTCTATTGTACATGCAATTTATCCAAGACTATAAACCCTAGATCTAGCATATGATAATCAATATAACATATAATTAGGGTTTAGATCATACCTTGATTGTTATGTAGCAATAACAATCTCAAATCCTTCTTGTATTGACTTTAGAAAGCTTAGAGTCACAAATGTCACTCCTCTAATGGTTCACAAACACCAAGAGCGGGAGGATGAAGAAGAGAAGAGAAGGAGGCTGCCCAAAACGTGTAGAAACCCTAAGGATCTAGTTCACCACGTTTTTGGGGCATAAGGGTTCTATATATAGTAAGGCTATTAGGGTTATCTAACAAGGAAACCCTAATTTGGATGCTTAAGCCCTAAGCAACCCATGGACTCCTTTCCTTAAAGGCCTTGGACGATTTCTAATGGGTTTCCCCATAGAATTCGTCCACTCCTTAATATAAGGCAATCCATAGCCCAAATTGCAATTATCTTATAATTACAATTCCAGTCCCTTAAGTTTAATTAATCTCTTTTAGTCACAAAACTAATTACCAATTAATTCTTGACTAATATTAATTAAACAATATGATTTCTCCTTTAATATATTATTCTCATAATATATTAATAAATCATATTTAATCCTTTATCTCCATAATTCATCCTATCAAGTTGCTTTGGTGAAGGCAACCCAAAAGGACCATGCACCATCGGGTCAAGTACATACCAAAATAGTTATGGACTTAGACACTAATCCAACAGTCTCCCACTTGGATAAGTCTAATAACTATTCTACGTATGACTTCAGATCTTGATCTGCAATCGTAGCTTTCCAAAGCCGCTATCAACTCTGATCCTATCAGATACGCGTGTCCTTTAGATAAGGGATCATATATTCCTCCATTCTAGATATCGTATAAGACAAGATTTCTAATCATTCTCTCTGTACTATTTCTCGACTTCCGATTTATGACGACTGACTAATTGAACAAATCAAATTAGCCCTAGTCTGGCCGAGCATTTACGTTTGTCATCACGGTTTCAAGAATATAAGATGTTATCGTCTCACCAATCACTCGTGATACAATTTCATGGAGTGATCTAAGTGAGCGTGGGTCTAATCCAATGCTCAAATCATATTCATAAGAACTCATGAACGTTGCAGCAAACATTTGCTATGTCTAATACACTTTAGACAATCCACACACCAATTCACGACAGTCTTCATTCATACCCACTTCCAACATATGAACGACTGTGGCCCATTCGAATAATTTGACTGTTCTTAACTAATTAAATTATTCAGGAAGTAAAAACATGCAAAGTGAAACACAAGGATAATACTAATCCCATATGGCCTCAAACCTTTGAGCATAAATAAACACCTTTTATTTATCACCATATCGATTACTCATTATTTGTTGTTTCGGGTAATCAACTTTTTACTTGACTTATTACAACACTTGTCCCATGCTCTTAGCATGCACACAATGTTTACCTATGGTTCTTACTTTGTGAAATAGATCAAATGAACACATTTCCAATCATACTCATTTCACAACTCCTAATCCTTTTTCACAAGTGAAAGAATATCAAATTCTTGCTACTTATAGAATATGCTAGATTCTAACATTTTATGCAATGATCCTTTAGCAATGTCATAGCACAAAAGTCACAATGACTATTGCCAATGAAATTACAAAGTCCTCTATTGGAGATTGTTACAAGACAATTCCTTAGATATGATGTCTCTCACTCAAAGTACATTCCTTTGAACATCCTTTTGCATAAAAGTTTCTAATCTAGACATAGATTTTCAATATTCAATTCCCAATATGGAAACGTTTCCATATTTTCCATATGACAATTGATTCTTAATAGAATCCTTTCTATTCATAATAACGTCGATATGGTCTATCCAATATCATGCTTCCAACTACTCACAAGCGACCAATCATCGGCAAACTTTGGATTGTCCTTTGATAGTTGTTTAATTATCTTAGTCAAAACCGATTCTTGTCCTTTTCCCTATAAATGCGCTAGACATTTGGAAAATTTTAGAATGGTCAAATATTATACCATTTGCAATCGATCCTATACCCGAAGCGTATGGGACATGATGCATAATGTCTTACATAAAGATTTGATACTTTATCAATCTTCTTCTATAATATTTTATGTGCTACGTTCTCAAAATTCGAACTATGAAGAGGAATGCCATAATCATAATCGAAACTTGTGAACACACTATGTTTCCTTGACTAAATTTATTAACATTCCACAACCTAAGCCTTTAAATTTTGAAATGAAGCATAATATTATCTCCCTTAATTATAGCAAAACAACTTTTCAACTCTTGCAACTTTGCAAAGTATAACTATTGTTTTCTATAATTAATATTGCTAACTTGCAATACTTTCCATAATAATCATACAATCATAGCATTTATGCTCCCACTATCATGATTATTATAATAAAACATAACACTTATGCTCCCACTAGCTTTGACATGTATTCAGAAACAGCTTAACTTTCAGAAAAACAATACCTATTGAATTTCTTAAGTTCATGTTTCTAATACCTAATGCTTTGATAATCCTTTGTCTAAGCTTATACACCTTTCCCTTAGATAGTTGATATGTGTGTCTAAACAATTCAGACTAATTGCCAAATCTCACAGTTCGAATCATGGAAAGGGATACCATAACCATAATCGAATTCGAGAATACAATTTTCACAATCACTATCTTTTTAAAATCTCTCTTAGTGAAAGTATTTCCTCACAGTCATTTTCATGAAGGAGGGAATCTTATGACACTTAGATTTTAATGGTGTATGTGTTCCTATCCATGTGAATTTGTCAAAACCAAAGTTTACGACAAATTCAAACTCATATGGACCGAACTTTCTTAATCTTGACTTCTTGCCTTATGGTAACACAGCTGCCCACCATGTCTTCCAAGTAGTTAAGCAGCTCACCTTTTCCTATCAATGTACTTTTCATTGATCAAGGTGCCTGCCTTTTATGCGTTCAAATGAGAACTCATAGGGCTCACATGCATAATTAACTCAACTGGAACGACACAGAAGCAATATAGTGTCAACACGATAGGTTGTAAACGTCAACTCGTGTGCTAGTGATGATCGATAAGGTCTATTTTGATTTGTTCTTGAAACCTTTCAAGACCATTAAGACTCCCACTGACTCCTTGACATATAAGATTCTCGTGTCAATAAACATTTCTTGACAAACAAATATTCAAGAGTTAGTGTACTTTTTATCAAGACACTTCATAAATTGGTCCTAGTTGGTCTTTGTCTTATCCTAGACATCACAACTTTCCACATTTGATGAATGTAATAAACCTTCTTAATACTTATCACTCAATTTCACAATCTTAACTCTAAGACTTGTTTTGGAACAAAGTATGGTTGACTTCTTGATTTAACCATTTCTTCAATTCTTGATTCCTCTTCTTAGACATACAATTGTACTAAGACTCGCTTAGAGGATCAATTGAGATATGGTTCTTAATCATTAAGACCTATCATAAAGCATAAAAGGTACCCTTCCTTCTTCTTAGAATGGAGAAACTTTTATCTTTCTGCCTATTTGATTCTTCTAATTTCGTTCTGATATTGATTTAAACTTTTTCAATCAATTCAGAATTACACTTAATCTTGTAAGTATAATCATCATGAAGAATATCTTTGTTACTCTTATGGTGGACTTGATCAACACGCAACTTTGTGTACTCGATCTCCTAGTCCTTCACTTGACACTTTGTCAATGAATTAGTCTAATTTCCAAATATGATATTTCTCGTTCATCGTGCAACCAAGTTGCATGATTCCAAGTTTCTGTCCAATTGAAACTTGGGTGATGAGAAACTCTCCCTATTTGGTAAATTTTCGACATTTCCATAATTAAGAATCAAATCCATTATTGCTAATAATAGAAACATTCAAACATCAATTTTTTCATACACGCCATTGCAAGGATAAATAAATAATATAAAATCAAAATTTATTTTATTGCGGAAAAAATTTGTCCTTACAATGCAATTCATTGAAAAACTATGCTAATACATATTTCTTAGCAATCTAATTCTAACTCTAAGTAGTAGCTCAAGAATCTAATCTTCAAGCAATGCGATTGAAATCCATTTCTTCACGGTTAGATTCTGCTCACATCTTCCCTTAAGCTTCCTCTCTTTTCTTTGATCCTACAAAACATCAATTATAATCTTATCACATTATGTATTAAGAATCTAGAATAGGAGCTTAAAAGAGTTAGTCAATGGATTTTACTCTCCCATCTCTTAGATCTCTTAGGTAAATAGGGCAACTTCGTCTCCAATGCCCCTTCTCTTGGAAATAAAAGCAAATTGACTCTTTTGGAACAGGACATGGAACTACTTTAGACATTGCCTTTCTCTTATGATCAAACTTTTCGATCATAGCATGTCTTTCGTTGCTATTGTCTATATCCATAGAGGTCTTGAAGGCAGATTCACCAATCAACTTTGCTTTTCTATTGCACCAAACCATTGCTGATTCAGTAGCAATAAGCATATATGTGAGATCTATAAGGGTCACGTTGCAATTCATCATATAGTACTCTCTTACGAACTCACTATGCGAGTTAGGAAGTGACTGAAGAACCCAATCAACAACCATCTCCTCACAGACAACGAATCCCAACATTCTTAACCTATCAATGTGTGACTTCATCTCTAGGACATGTGCACACACCGACTTTCCCTCTTCATGTTTACTTGCCAAAAGGGCTTGAGTGAGCTTGAACTTTTCAAGCCTTCGAACTTGTGGGTTAGGGAGAATAATTGAAGGTGGTGGAGGAAGTGAAGCATGATTTCTTGTTCCTCGATCGAATCGTGGAATATCATCTTCATGTGGAAAACTTGTTCCACGGGATTTGGGAAGACCATAGTTGTCGTACTTTGACATCTACAAAACAGGAGAAAACAAATTCAAGTTAGTTGATTGATTGAGTCCTTAGTAAATCACCCAAATGAGATACTAAGGCTAGGACCCAACACAATACGCTACAACCTAGAAAAGGGATGCCGTAATCTAGTTGCAGAATATTTGAAGGTAAGTGAATGACATTTCACTAATTTCCACCATGAAAAATGAAAAAGAAATTTAAGTTTTAAATCTATGAAAACTCCTAGATCCTTTGAGATTCATTGAACGTTTCAATGGCATGTTTAAATCTCGATATGCCCCTCTAGTTTGTGACTGGGATGCCGAGGATCACAAAGCGGGTGTGAATAACCATGCAAACTTACATGGTGCCCTCACATGTTACGGTCACCTATTCGATGTGCTGGTAAACCACACACGCTCCACCGAACTATGACAAACATTGAGTCACCCTTTGCTACCTTTGCTTAGAACCATTTAGTGTGCCGATAAACCACACACGCTCCACTAACGTCTTCGCAAGGGCACAAAGTGTAATTTCATGGAATTGCATCAATTCACTTTTGCCTAAGTAACTAAGATTGGGAATTTGTAAAACATTTAGTTACTTTTGTACTTCATTATACTTATAACGGAAGGTTTTTGTCCTATCCTACCCACTCGGCTAACGACCCTCCACTAGTCAAGAGTGCGGTGGGTAAGAGTGGATACCCATTCAATCGCCATTTTATAGGCAATTTCCTTAAACACCCCTTATAGACCAGCTTCGTGAATGAGGCCTACTAACGGTAAAACTGACTTTTACTCATACATATATATAATGTTAGACTGTTAATGTTATATATAGTATAGGGTGTATTTTACACTTTTAAAATACTAGGAGGTCAAATTTAACAATTATACTTTTAATTCAATTAAATTGTAAACCTAAACTTCTATGGATTTATTAAACCTCTTTTAATTATACACCTTAATTAATTAATAAAACCATAAGGGTGTGATTTGAACTTTTTCAATACTAGGGTTTTAGAATTTAACATTCCTAGTTAAACCTTTTAATCAACTTTTAAATTCCAAAACTTGAAGGCAAGTTTTGAAACATTTCAAAACATTAGGTTTAGAATTTAAATATATATATCAAAATTAAACTTTTAATCAAAATTTAAATTCCAAAACTTGAGGGCAAGTTTTGAAACCTTTTCAAAACATTAGGGTTTCAACTATTTAAATTTCAAAACTAAACTTTTGAGTTCAAATTTAAACTATAAAACCTAAAGGGGAAAATTGAAACTTTTCATAACACAATGATCAAATAACAAATAACATAAATTAAGTAATTAATTTCATCATTATCTATATTTGACCTAATTTCAATTTCTTGCAAAATAAGTTACCCAATTAATACAAATAATCCAATCTTTATCATATAAGGAAGTTATTATCTAATCAATTGATAATTATCTTGTGTTTTGGCAAGGATATTCATTAAGAAACAATAAAATTCGTATTTTATAGGTTTAAAACGAATATGGTAATTATCCTTAAGCAAAACAACAACAAAATCCGAAGTTTCCTCTGTCTGACGCTCCGACTCGCCGAGTCACACTTTGGAACTCGCCAAGTAGGGCTGACTCGCCGAGTCCAAGTAGTGACTCGCCGAGTCAGGTCGAACAGTAAGCCATATTTCATTTTTCAGCTACATAATGCATCAATACAATAGAAACCAATCTAGGCTCTGATACCACTGATGGGTTTTAGTCATAAGAACATCCTATGTGCTCATACAAACCCTAATGCTTGGATCTAGGTTTCTCTATTGTACATGCAATTTATCCAAGACTATAAACCCTAGATCTAGCATATGATAATCAATATAACATATAATTAGGGTTTAGATCATACCTTGATTGTTATGTAGCAATAACAATCTCAAATCCTTCTTATATTGACTTTAGAAAGCTTAGAGTCGCAAATGTCACTCCTCTAATGGTTCACAAACACCAAGAGCAAGAGGATGAAGAAGAGAAGAGAAGGAGGCTGCCCAAAACGTGTAGAAACCCTAAGTATCTTGTTCACCACGTTTTTGGGGCATAAGGGTTCTATATATAGTGAGGCTATTAGGGTTATCTAACAAGGAAACCCTAATTTGGATGCTTAAGCCCTAAGCAACCCATGGACTCCTTTCCTTAAAGGCCTTGGACGATTTCTAATGGGTTTCCCCATAGAATTCGTCCACTCCTTAATATAAGGCAATCCATAGCCCAAATTGCAATTATCTTATAATTACAATTCCAGTCCCTTAAGTTTAATTAATCTCTTTTAGTCACAAAACTAATTACCAATTAATTCTTGACTAATATTAATTAAACAATATGATTTCTCCTTTAATATATTATTCTCATAATATATTAATAAATCATATTTAATCCTTTCTCTCCATAATTCATCTTATCAAGTTGCTTTGGTGAAGGCAACCCAAAAGGACCATGCACCATCGGGTCAATTACATACCAAAATAGTTATGGACTTAGACACTAATCCAACAAGAAGCACAATTATTGGAAAAAATCTTGGTGAGAGGAAGGGGTAGTTCACCATTCAGATGTATTGGGAATTTAGTCCAACAGATGAACACAGAGAAGGATCAGGAACTATCATTGGCCAAGGCTCGTCTACATGAGCTTGAATCAGTAGCATTAAGTCGACAAAAAGAGGTTATCATCATATAATAATTCATATAGATCCTTTCTCTTACACACACAAACACACAGTTGCACCCATGTATATATATTTGTCATTTGTGAATGATGATGTATACAGGTCATGTAAACAAAAAGTATTGCATAACGCCTAGGTTTTCTGTGACAAATGGTAAATACATCGTCAGTGGTTTCGAGGGCCATTGCATCTACATTTGGGATTTACAAGGGAAGAATCTGCTTTAGAAACTAGAAGGGCATACTAATATGGTTATTTTTGTAAGTTGCCACCCAACAGAGAACATGACTGCGTCTACAGGGCTTCTTGGTGATCGAACAATTAGGATATGGGTTCAACCAAGTTAAGTCAATAAGAGAGGAAATCTAAAGCTGTTTTATTGTGTATCTACTGTTACTTCTATATACCTAATTCAAGACTTATAAAATGATATTAATTATGGTCATTCTGGTTAGGAAAAAGATTTTCAGTAATTTTACTTGAAAGTAGTTTGCAATTTACATACCAAAATCGACTCACTCATTCCTGGCATCAATTGATGATGGGTTTTCCAGCAAAAGATTAAGGACTGTTTCTTAAACCAAATGTGTCTTCAACACCACTGGTGACCTTCTTCCTTCTCTCATCAATCATTTCCTTATATGCCTGAATGAACAAAAAGAAAGAAAGAAAATAACATTTAAGACCTGATAGTATTACCCACAATGTGAAAGATGAATGATGAATGGTTCTAAGTTGTCCATACTTCATAACTTTGGGTAAGAATAGAGAAAGATTAAGGACTGTTTCTTAAACCAAAGTTCTCCATACTTCATACTTTTGGGTAAGAATAGAGAAAGATCTACCCAGTTATAATAATTTTAATTATTTGTTATTAGGACACGGGCATACTTCGTGTTGACAGTAATGTTAATTAATAATTATTTTCTTTATATAATATATAAAGATGTTTTTAGTTTATAAAAGTTAATGTTTATTATTTTCTTTAGATTGTTTTTGTGATGGGTGTTACTTTGACAAAGATTGAGTTCCCTCGTTTTGGAGGCGATGATATTAAGGCTTGGTTATGTAAGGTGAATCAGTTTTTATAGCTTGATCACATATCAGAAGCATCAAAGGTTCCTTTAGCTTCTATTCATTTAGAGGGCAAGGCCTTTCAATGACATCAATGGTATTTCTCAAAGTGAAGGAGTAAAAACCATGAAGCCTAGAGCCATATATCAGATATGCTAATACTTCAAACATCAAAGTAGGACTAGGACCATAGGGGTAAAATCATCCAACTCCCAAAAAAGAGAGAAATACCAAGAAAAAATAAAAAAGATCAAGATCAGTTTTTATTTATTAACATGAGTATAGTGAACTTATGAATGAGTTCATGACAACGTTGAAGCAAAATTATAGGGAAAATTTTCTCATTCAGTTTGAAGATTTTGCTAACCACAATGCATTTGATCTTCTTGCAAAGTATAGCACCACCCATCTTGTTTTTAATGACGATATACAGGTACAAAAAATAGAGATAAAATATTTGAACCTTTTTAAAGCTTTTTATTTTAAATAGTTTTTTATTTGTTTTTTCAGGGGACATCAATGGTATTTGTAGGGCTTATTTCTGCTCTAAAATTAGTTGGTGGAACATTAGCAGACCATAGATTTCTATTCCTTCGAGTTGGAGAGGTTCACAATTTATATTCCACCTACTTAATTTGTATCCTTTTGTTGTTGTTGTTGTTTATTATTATTATTATTGTTATTGTTATTGTTATTGTTATTGTTATTATTATTATAATTATTATTGTTATTATTAGTATTATTATTATTATTATTATTATTATTATTATTATTATTATTATTATTATTATTATTAAAATTATTATTATTATTATTATTATTATTAAAATTATTATTATTATTATTATTATTATTATTATTATTCTTTTTATTATTATTATTATTATTATTAGTATTATTATTATTATTATTATTATTAGTATTAGTATTATTATTATTACTATTATTGTTATTATTATTATTATTATTATTATTAGTTTTATTATTATTATTATTATTATTATTATTATTATTATTATTATTATTATTATTATTATGAATTATAAGATTTTGTTTATGTTAATGCAGGCACAAGAATTGCTGAACTTATAACTCTGTAGATATGAAAACAGGTTAGAATGAATATATATATATATCTACACATTTTTAATAAAAACGAAAGAAAAATTGAGAATTATGATGGATGTTTTATATAATTATACAAACAAATCGCGTCTGGATTTACTTTAGCATTTCAAGAAACCCTGGACCTGTAATCATGAACCTGTTAATGACTTCTTGGATGCAGTCAAGGTCTGAATTTTCTCTTTGGTAATTACATATTATAAATAGTATAAGAATGATAGCAAAATATTACTAAAGTAACTATTTGACTTTTCTTAATGAAACGGTTTAGGAGGTTGTAAACATTCGAGTAGGTTTTTAAGATGAATCTGTAAGTCCTAAAAGAAGTTGTTGTTAAATGATGGATTGAAATAACATCCTCTAAAAAAATTGCAGAAGCCAGAGATATGTTGTTTTTTCTTAATGAAAAAAAAAGACTTTCTTTTTACCTTTCTTTTAAATGTTACAGAATGTATTTATTGATGACAATGATTTGGTGATTGAGGATGTTGACTTTTGTGACACACATTTGATGCTTATTGTTAAAGAAGGTGAAAGATTCCGGCTTTGTTTATTTGCATTGCCTCTTCCAAGAAATAAGGTTTTTTTTATAGTTTTATTAATGTTATGATGATTCAGATTTCATATATTGTTATTTTCGTTTATTGGGTATAAAAATTTGAGACATTTTTGCCCTTTTTTCTAACAGGATGTGTTCCATCTTAAAGAGCTGGGATTACATTTTCTTCCTCTTCCAGAATCTGTTTCCCAAATCTCACCTGGACCAAATTATGACTTTTATTCACCAATCATGCGATTGACAATTTCATCACTTGTGGTTTGTTTTTGTTAAGATTTTATGACGAAAAAGTCCTTACTTTTTGTTTACCATCTGAATTTGTTTTCTTTTCTGATGCCTGATGCAGTTGTTGATTATACTTTATTAAATGGGAAATTTGAAATCATTCAACAACAAAACCCGCTTCAAAAAAGAACACGTGTTTTATATGGCATAGCTTCTATGGGACCCACAATAGATAATAAATCAAATAATAATAAAGATGGGGAGTCAAATTCATGGAATGATCTTTCTGAGTTTTATGGTTGTGAAAATCATCAAGTGGTTTCTAGTGATGGAGTCAAAGTTGCTTTGACTATTGTTTATTCGCATAAAAGGAAAAAAGAAGGTGAAAATCCTGGATTGCTTCATGGACATGGTGCTTATGGTGAGTTGCTTCATAAAAAATGGTATAATGAGTCAAAAAGTCTTCTTAATCGTGCTTGGATTCTTGCATATGCTGATGTTAGGTTAGTTTATTTTTTAATTATTAAATTTTGTTCTATAATTAATATTGTTTTTTAACATATTTATATAGGGGAGGGGATTATAACAAAAGGGAAAAATGAAAGAAACAACACATTTTTTATTTTACTTTGAAAAATGGTTGATGTCATAAAAGACCTTATATATTGAGTTTTTTCTGGATCAACATCATTTTTTTCTTGAAGATCTTGTATTTTTTAATTTTTCCAAAAAAGTCGTCAATTTTTTTTTCTTCCAAAAAAACCCTCTTTTTTCTGAAAAAAAAACTCTCACATTTGACAAGTTTTTTGGAAAGTAGCTGCTAAAAGGGCCAAATTGAAAAAAATGAAAAAATACAAGGTCTTTTTCTGGAAAAAGTAACATTTAAAAATTGTACTTTTCATAAAAAAATTCTACTTTAAAAATTTATCAAACTATAACACTTTTAATAAAAAAAATTCTTATTAGAACATTCTACTTTAAAAATTGTTTACATTACTATAATTTAAAAAAATAATCCAAAGTACGTTGCTATTTATTGTATATAAGTATATAACCCAAAACAAAACATTATTATTATTTGTTTTTAATAGTTTTGTTGTATTTTCAGGGGTGGAGGTGGGAGAGGAAAGAAATGGCATGAAGATGGAAGAAGCATTAAAAAACAAAATTCAATTAATGATTATATTTCATGTGCAAAATTCCTAATTAACAATAAAATTATACACCAAAATAAATTAGCAGGTTGGGGATATAGTGTTGGAGGCCTCTTAATTGCTTCTGCTATTAATTTTTCTCAACATTTATTTCGTGCTGCTAATTTCAAGGTAAATAATTTTATAATCATAAAAAAAACATTAATTTTTTATTTTTAAAAAAAAATAATTATTTTGTTTGTTATTAGGTTCCATTTTTGGATCCAAGTAACATACTTGCCCAGTTTCTGCTTTCAGGGAACAAGTGATCCTTATGTGGTTTTGCAATTGGATAGTCAAATTGTGAAAAGCAATGTTAAATGGGGGTGAGTATATTCAATGCGGTCTCATTCTTCTTGTATCTGGCTTGTGTTTTTTGTAACAGAAGACAAATAAATGTACTTTCTACTCTTAACTTGTCAAAGTATACTACACACATGTAACTTAAGTAGTGAATTAGTCTTTGCTTTAAATGTTTTTTTGTCAGGACAAAGGAACCAACTTGGAATGAAGATCTCACATTATACATCAAGCATCCGCCAACCATCGATCTTCAGGTTATCAATGCATTTTAAGTGGATAATTTTAGTATCCACTTTATGTCTTATTCCTAGTTACCACTAAACAACCTTTAGTCTTCTTTCTTATTATGGCACTAAACATCGAATTGAGTAGGCATTTTGGTATTTCAAGTTTAAGATGGTATCATCTTTGTTAGTTTTGCTAATACTTGCATTAGAGATTTTGTTGTGTCATGAAACCATGCATAACTCATTTTGGATCCTCAAAATTTACGTTATGTACCAATGTAACTTCAGGTTGCAGCTTGGGATGCTAATCTTGTTACTCCCCATAAACTTATGGGCAATGGAATTGTCAGCTTGGAGTCCATATGTGATGGTGAGCTTTCTTCTTTTTCTTTTGGATGCTTTAAGTCTTTAGCTTCTTTGCGCCTCAAACAAATTTAAAACAAAAAATCAGCATTATGAAGTTAGCACTGGATATTATTCCAATACCCTTGATGTTATACTGTAAGGTTTGAAGGATAGCTATAGTTTATAAATGCATTAATGTCCAGATGCTATCTTATAACCTATAGAAAACAATCTCCACCATAATGTCTCTAAAGCATAGAACCATGTTTACCAGGAAATTCACATGAGGTGCTAGTTGAATTGGAGGGAATGGGAGGTGGTGGAAAGGTACAACTAGAGGTAAGTTTCTGTGATTAAAAACATTAAATACAATTGGTCATGGAAGCTCCATAAGTCAACAAACCACCTACTTATACCAAAAAATACTGAACTGACTAATCTAATTGTAAAAAGACATCATCGCCCTCACTAACTAGCTCTACTTAAGCCATGCATGAAAGGACTAGACTACTTGAAAGTGTAACAGGAACACTCCAGAATGAAAGTTGCTTTTAGCTGAATTGAGATTTGAGTCGGTTTAGTTGAAAGTTGTAGCCTTGTGTACATTTCCAATTTTAGTTGATTCTTCTATTTATTATATTAGCAAAATTAATTTTTAGACTTTTATTTGATCAGGTCACAAGAATTATCGGAGCAGGGGTTCATTAGTCTTAAAGAATTATGAAAGGAAAGATGCAACACTACTTAGTTGGAATTTGATGTTTATCATCTTTGTGTAGCATTACTTTGCAGCAATATAGTATTAGGTTATATAGTTAGGGAAAACCTCTTGGTAACAATGTACAATTAGATCCCATTAATATCAATGTATTACAATTTTTTGACATGATATTGGATGAAATTGATTGTTTTAGTATATATTTGTTTACAAAATTTTGTATTATGCGTAAATGAGTATCGTAAAGACGCATCGTAAATGGTTAATGAAGTTTATGACACGCAAATGCGTGTCATCTTCATTTATGACAGGGGCTTCCTTGATACGCATTGCGTGTCATAAACACGCGCGTCGTAAGGTTACGACACGCAAGTACGTGTCATCTTCCTTTATGACAAGGCCTTCCTTGATACGCAGTGCGTGTCGTAAATGTGCGTCGTAAATGCGCGTCGTCTATAGACGACGCGCAAAAGTGTGTCGTCTCTCTTTATGACAGGTCCTTCCTTGACGCGCATTTGCGCGTCGTCTGAGCATTTTACGACGCGCAATGAGCGTCGTAAAAGACTGTTTTTCTAATAGTGTTTTGACCGAACCGGTTCGGATTAAACCGGTGACCGGATTCAAACCGGTTTGGTGCTTTGGATATAGTATCGGATTGGACCCCGGATTGTAAACCGGATTCAAACCGGGTTTTTTTTACCGTTAAAATGGGCATTTTCAAAAAAAAAATTAACCGTTGGAACCCTAATAAAACAGCTAGTTTGACTTTTCTTGACATTTGAGCCCTTCTAAACACATATAAATACTTGCCACTTGCTGCATTTCAATTTTACACAAATTTCTACTACTTTATACTTCTATTTTCATAATATGCCAAAAAATGAGCTCAAGAAATTCTACCGTTGGTCAAGATTCGGATGCAACGGTGGTTAAAATCATACCAAACACTCGGAATAAAGAAGTGTGGGAACATTATGATTTGTGTTTATTGTCGAACGGGAAGGAAAAAGCGAGATGCAGGATGTGCGGGATGTTTTTGGGAAAAGATGGCAACAGTATGTTGAGGAGTCATACAACAAAAACTTGTTCGGTTGTAAAAGGTCAAGGCGATCCTAATCAACTAAATATTACTCCCGACAGGTCGATCTTTATTTACAACAATGATGACATTCGTCAAAGCTTTTGCAAGTTCGTGATTTAAGAGGGCTTGCCTTTCAACCACTTCGACAACCCATGATTAACAAGGATTTTGCGGGAAAAAAATGCAACCACAATATCGGCAAGTAAGTCGCACTTCTCATAGACGTGATGCTTTAAAGTATTGAGATATAGCCAAAAAAGATATGCAATTGGGATTTTTAAATATAAAAAACAATGTTTTTTTAACTTGTGATGTTTGGTCCTCCACCGGAAGTTGTCCCAAAAGTTATCTTGTTGTCACGACAATTGGATAGATCCCTCTACTTGGGTAATGAACAAACGAGTTATTGTTTTTGAACTTTTTGCGCATCCTCACACAGGGGCACGATTTTTTGCAATTTTAGTAAGCGTTATTGAGACTTATAATTTATGCGATAAAATTTTCTCCATTTTGTTTGATAATGCAAGTAATAATACCGCCGCCGCAAAAAGATTAATTGCAAAATATAAACCTATTTTGGATGGCTCGTTTTTTCATACTAGATGTGTCTGTCACATTATTACCTTGTGGTACAGGATGATTTAAAAATGATAGATTCGACGATTGAAAATTTCAAAACTGTGTTAAATAGAGGTTCTAGAAAAAAAATAAAGCTACAATGGAAAAATATCGAAACTTTGTCATTTCCATTAAGGTAACTCCATATAGTCCTCGTTGGGATATTGACACTAGATGGAGTTCAACGTGCATGATGTTTGAAAGTTTGACACGTCAAAGAATTACTTTGCAATTATTTTACGACACAATTTCAAAAGGAAAAAAAAAACCCGGTTTCGGATTTTGATTGGGATTTGATGGAAGAGTTTGTGGAAATGTTAAAAGTTTTTAAACAATCAACCACATTTTTATCGGGCTTGTATTACCCTACTAGTCCGTTGTTACTAAATGAATTATGGTTGATGTCCGCGCAATTGGAGGGTTTTGAACAAAGAAGTGAAATATTTATTTTGGTTACGAGACCAATGAGACAAAATTAGTCAGATATTTCAAAGAAATGTCACCATTTTTTACTTGCGTCACAACATTAAACCGATGTATCAATGTTACAGGTGTAGAGGCTTTGATTACCAAAATTTCTATATCTTTAAATTTGCACATAGATGACTCAAACTGAATTCGTAACCAAATACACAATTTTAATAATATTTTTACTAATTTGTTTGACATTGACACTACCAAATATGGCAATATGTCAAACACTTTTGCAAATGTAACCGACTTTACTAGTGGTGCATCGGGTAGTAGTGGGGGTCGAACAGTTTTTCATATCGACCTCTATAACTATCTTTTGGAGGAACAAAACAAAAGAGCACATGCACATTAACCCCTAGTAGCGAACTTGGAATTTATATGGGGTCAAACTTTTTAAAATTCATGAGTGCACCACAATTTAAAATTTTTGGATCTTTTGGCTTGGTTGATAGAAAAGCAAGCACAATTTCCTATTCTCTCCATCATGGCCCGCGATTTACTAACCGTCCAAGCTTTCACGGTAGCTCTGGAATCCGCTTTTTCTTTTAGTGGTAGAGTTTTATCAATGTTGAGGACAAATCTTACCCTGGTTGCGGTAGAGATTTGCATTTGCTTGAAGGATTACTTGGATTCGATGGAACATATACAACACTTGGCATCACTAGAAGACCCACTAGCACAAAATGTTGAACCGGAGATCATGGATGAAGAATATGCACAAGGCTTTTCAACACCTCCGGAAGACGAAGACGATGACGATGAAGACGAAGACGAAGAAGAAGAATATGGTATTGATGAGACCCCTAACTATTTGCGTGGCGGTTGAAGAATATATTTAATGAAGGCGAAATGAAGTGGAAGACCACAAAAACTATTACTATTTGGCTAAATGTTATAACGCCACTTTATTATTATTATTATTATTATTATTATTATTATTATTATTAGTTAACTAGTTTGTAAACTCTTTCTAATTCGACGTTTGATGTATGTTTTAACTATTTTAATGAACCGATGTTGCATTTTATGTTATATATGAGGTTCAAAAAAATGTTATTTTTGAAAAAATAAATTGCAAAAATCGGATCAGATTTCGGATCGAATCCAAACTGGATCGGATTAAACGGATTTGGACTCGGGGGAGGGAAAACCGGTCAAAACTGGTTTGAAACCGGATCGGATCTTCGCTGAAACCAGATTGCCTTTGACGTCATCGAACCAGATCGGTTTAGTAAAAGGTGTATAATTTAAAAGTAATTGTCAAAACTGGTTTGACAATTACTTTTAAATTATACACCCTTTACTAAAAAACGCTATATAATTTAAAAGTACTTGTCAAAATTTTCAAGATTAAAAAAATATCAAATGTTTAAAAAAGTGAGGATACATAATATTTGATAGTTGTTGCATTTTAATAAGGGAAATTTCGGATAAAAAATCATAATATTATGGGTCACTTTATGGTTTAATATCAACTTTTATTTTTTAAACAGAAATGTCTCCATTATTTTATATTTTTCGTAAATTAACGAAAAAAATATCTTTTTATTCCAACGAAAAACGATAAATTATCGTATAAATTAAATAATCAAGGCATTTTCATTCAAAAAATAAATATCGTGATTAAATAGTAAGTTGACCTATTGTGCTGAAACTTTATTGGAGATTTCCCTTTTTGTAACTACATATTTGAAAATTTGATCATCTTTTATTATTTCGGGAAAAAAAATAGATGAAATCTTGAGATTAGTCATAATATATTGATCAAATTTATGGAAAAGTACATACATTTTTTAATATTAAAAAAATACATGTTTTTGAGTAAAATATATGAAACTGAACAAAAGGTCCGATTTGATTTTTTTACCCGTTAATTAAGATTTTTCTATTAAAAAAATAAAATTTTTGGCTTTTTAGTAAATTAAACCAAAATAATGACATTTTTAAAGATAACATAGAAAATATACCAAAATAAGTTACAACATGTTACTAAAATTATAAAGTATGCGAGTAGGTCCGATAAAACACGGAAAACAGATAAAAAAATTTAAAATGTTTTTTTTTAAATATTAACGCTTGAAGTTGATATTAACTAAAATTATTATTATTTATTATTTACTATATTTATTCAGTTATTATAAATATCGTTACTAATAAATTGTGATTATAGTTTTAGCTGTTCCACAAAAGAGAACTAGAGGAAAGACCAAAAAAAAAAGGTAATCCTATAGATCTGGAGTTTGACCGAGATCTTACATAGGACTCAATAGAGGAACCAAAAAATATGTTTGTTCAGCAGATGAGGAAGATATTGTGGAAGTCGGTTCCTTTCAATAGAAAAAAGTTTCCTCGGCCTTACACAGAGCCATAAAACAACATTTGAAGGTAACTTTTCATATAAGAAAATTTTATATATTTAATTATGAATTGTTTTATTTAACTAAATTTTTGTTTTTGTAGACAAAGTTCAACTAGGATTCAATTTCATTGGATCCAAAGAGTGCTTGGTTAAAAGAGGACCTTAAAGCATCTATAAAAGTACGTTTTAGACATTGTAAACTTGACATGAGTAAATATTTTGAGAAAGTCAAAGGGTATCATGATATCCCGAGAGCATTAGCCAGCCCCCTTGAACATATGGATGCTAGTAATTGGCATAAAGCAGTTAAGTATTTCCAATCAGAAGAACACAAAAACTCCTCGGAGGCAAACAAAAAAGTCCTTGAAAAGCAAAAATACACGAACCATGGGGTGACGAGCTTGTATTGCAACACCAATTGATATAAAAATGTAAGTTATGACACATGTAATTATTTATTCAAAATATAATCTAATTGTTAATGTTAAACAGAACAAGACCTGACTTGAAGTATTCCATAGTGCTCATACCAATAAAAATGATGTATGTGACAGTCATTCAACAGTACATAAGTATTTAATTATAATTTAATTATATAAGTGTTTATTTACACAATGTTAATCATTTTTGGAAAATACAGAATAAGTTACTGCGCGACTTTGAAGAACAAACTCAATGGCTAAACGAAGAAAGATTTCTAACCCCACAGGAACAAAGAGCTACTTTTGAGAAAGTATTAGGTGAACGACGTGACCATATTAAAGGTATTAGATGTAAACCTTATGCCTTTGTGTCGATGACTACGTATATGAGAGATTCATCACAACCACCACCTTAACCACAACCATCATAGGAAAAACAAGACTATTTAACTTTAAAGTCATATATATATATATATATATATATATATATATATATATATATATATATATATATATATATATATATATATATATATATATATATAGGAGTAGGATCAAATGACACCACCCAAAAGGTTGAGAACGCAAGAACATATTTGAACCATTTAAAAAACTAAATCTAAGGTTATTATCGAATGAGCCATTTATGTAAAATTTTAAAAGTTACAGGCATTAAAGTGTAACTTCAAATGGTGATGAGGGTATTATAGTAATTGGACCTTTACCACCGTTATATTAATTCCTATAATTCCTCAATCAGTCACCTATTTCCTTCTATTTCCTGTCTCTCTCTTCATCTCTCTCTGTAAACCTAGGTACGCCTCCACCCTACATTATCGATCTACCACAAAAAGGAAAAGAATGGTGGGACAGATTGGAATCGATGAAGCCAAAAAAGGGGAAAGGGAAACATGATCTATGAATTGCTTTTGATTGGAAGGGAAGGATTCACGAACGGAGCAGGGATCGGGAGGCAAAGTCGATTGGGGAATGTTCGATCCTCGTCTGATCGAGTGACAATGACGGAAACAGGTCAGAAATCATTTGGGATGCTCTCATTTTTTTTGTTTGATTTTAAGAAAAATCGAAGAAGAATAAGAGAAGAACAACAAATTTCTTTTTCACTTTCCTGTTTTGGAATAGGATCTCCAAATTGTTGTTGATCGAAAGAGAAGGATTCACGAAAAAGATCCAGAGATCAAGAGGTAAGCATTGAGTTATAATCATTAATGATTATAAGACTTGATATAGGTTGTGCATAGAAGTTTTAGTTATTAGATTCAAAGTAAAACTGTAATCAAATTCAAAGTAAAAGGTTGTGCACAAAATTTGTTTGATGAAATGTGTGAGAGAGGTATTATTTTATGAATTTTAGTTATTATTTTGTGGATTTTTGCAATACTAATATGATATCTTCACTTTACAGTTACATTCATCTTATTGAGTATATCTAATATGAGAATTCAGAATTACACTAATTTTTTCTTGGGGTAAAAAAAACCATATGAATATGTTTTATGTGTAGTTATTTTTTATTTTTTTTGGTTTCTCTTGATTATCAGCACCTTCAACCAAATTCATCACACAGTTGACCTTCCCCTTGAAAGATAGCCCAGACCTGGAATCATATTCATAGGAAAAGGTTGTGCACGGAAGTTGATTGAACTCAATGATATATGGGTTTTTGTGTTGGTCCTTTGGAGTTGTTTGAGAAGATGAAGGGTGAAGAATTTAAGCTAGAGGAGAATGAAAAATTGTATTATGTTCTATATTTTTTTAGATGTAAGTTATATTATATTTTGATGAATTCATTTATGATAGAATGTGTATTTATTTATGAATAGCAGTATGTTCATTTGTGAATAGTAGTGTATTCATGTGTGAATGAATGTATTTATTTATAATTAGAGGTATTCATTTATTCATTTGTAAATAATAGGGCATTCATTTGTTAATAGCAATGTATTCATTTGTGAACAACAGTGTAATCATGTGTGAATGAGTGTATTTATATATGATTAGAAGTATTCTTTTATGAAGAAATGATAATTTTTACATTCATTTTATTTTCAATTGATTAAAAAAAGAATTTGATTACATGTAAATAGATGTGTATTCATTTGTAATTGGAGTAGTATCAAGTTTTTTGAAAAAAAAATCGTTTATGAATACAGTATTGATTTGGGGTTGAATTTGTATTCATTTTTTTAAGGAAAAAACGTGAAATGAGAGAAAAAAAATTATTTTTTTAAGAAAAACAATTAATTTTTTTTCAGTTTAAGTTTTTTTCGTAAAATGTTTTTTATATTCTATTAATAAGAAAAATAAAAAATCGAATATTAATTTCTTTTTTGGTAACTGATCCTAAATTTAAGGGAATTTGATTGAATTTTTTTATTTTAATTTAATTAAAATATACAATTACTAACATGTCCTTATATATTAATTGGTTCAGAATTGTTCGCGCGTTCTCAACCTTTTAGGTGTTCTCATTTGATCATTCCCCTATATATATATATATATATATATATATATATATATATATATATATATATATATATATATATATATATATATATATATATATATATATATATCAAGGTTGTAAAAAACGTTCGATGTTAGCTAGTCGGTGGACTGGGGTCAAGGATTTATCGGGGGATTAATCGGGGACCATTAATTGCTAATTTGTAGAATTTTAAAAAATTAAATATGACTAATATCATATCAAATTTTGTAAATACCACTAATATGATAAGCAAATTTAGGTTAATGTAATTAATACAACACTAATCATGCCTCAGATTGTTTCCATTGAAATAAAACTTTTTCAAAATGTTAAAATTTCATTGTTTTATAATGTTTCACTCATTATGTATGCAGGGATTAATCGTTAGGCGTCTTCTAATCGGTCGAGTAGCGCCTTGGGATTAATCGGGACCTAGTCGGGATTTTTACAATAGTAATATATATATATATATATATATATATATATATATATATATATATATATATATATATATATATATATATATATATATATATAATATATATATATATAAGGATTGATGAATGCATGTTAGTTTGGTACTATGGTAATTGGTAATTATATAGTTTGATAGTTTCATATGTAGGTTTATGTTGATATCTTGAAAAATTGGTAATTGTTAGTCCGATTGTTGGTTTAACTTAGACGTTAATTAAATAGTTTGTTACTTTGGCAATTGGTAATTTGATAGTTATGTAAGATCTTACCCAAGATCGTTTTAGGTTTTGCAATATCGTAATCATAAGATTGGATCGGGATGAAAAGATCCTAACAAAGTGAATTTGTATTCAGATTTTCGCGTATGCTCTTGGGTGTGAATAACCATGCAACAATGTTTGGCAACCTTGATGTCATTTATCATCTCTAATTAATGTGTCAATTAACCACACATGCTCTATTAACAATGATAATTTTCGAGATGCCCATCATTTCTCTTTGAAGTCCTTATTAGTGTGCCAGTTAACCACACATGCTCCATTAACGACATATTAAAGTATGATGTATGTTTTCATGAATTAGCATACTTTTCATATTTTTCTTAAAGTAACTAGAGTAAGATTTTTAAAGAAGACTCTAGTACCTTTATATCATTATACTTTTAATGTGATTATGTCCTATCAAACCCGTTCGGTTAATGACCCTACAACACACAGGAAAGCGGTGTGTCAGAGTGAACACCCATTCAACGGTCATTTTATAAGTCTCCTCCTTATACCGTCTTTGTAGCATGGTTTCGTAAATGAGGCTATTATTGATTTGACTGACTTTTCTTATTCATATAGTAATTAACTTTTAATATATATATATATATATATATATATATATATATATATATATATATATATATATATAAGGTGTATTTTAAAACATTTCAAAATATCAGGTTTAAACTTTTAATTAACTAAATTAAACTTTTTAATTCATTTAAATTTAAACCAATTGTGATTTCATATTTATCTTTTAATTAACTATTAATTAAATTAATTTAATTCATTTATGGATTAAATAATTAATTACTATTAAACAATTAATAAAATAATTCAAACTGAATAATATGTAAGTATCTCCTGCTTAAGCAAAAAGTACATCAAGAACATCTTGATAGAAATAAAAAATTAGTTTCAGAACTCAGAAAATTTATTTTAACTTGTTAACAATTCTTAAAATGAATAAAGAAATTTTCAACAACACTGAAGAAAATAATTCAGAAGAAAAACAAATCTTAACTTATGTTGAAGATGAAGACGACTTTCATGCAAATCTTTTAATAAAACAAGACCTTCTCTCTCGAGTTAAGAAAATAGATTTAAAAATAAAGAAAGAAAACATTTTCAAAAATGTTCCTTCTAAACTTAGTATTCTAAATCCTCTTAAAAGGAAAAATGAAATCTTCTACTTTGTTAGTACTAAAGAAATGTCCGTAGACATAAAAGATACAATATGAGCTGTCTTTCTACCCCTTTTAACTAAGGAACAAATACATAATAACTTAAAAAGTATTCCAGTTGAGATTAGATCAAAAATTAGAATGGTACATATCGGAGCTGTAAAATTTTTGATAAAATCCCAATTCCAAGCAGGAATAAATTCTCCCATAAAATGGCCTTAATTAACAACAGAATTACTGACAGACAGGACTGCATCCTAGGTGCTGCAAAGGGAAACCTTGCTTACCAAAAGTTTATGTTTTCAGTCTATCCAAAGTTTGCTCTGGATTTAAAATATGCAAATATAGATAAAACCTTATCTTTTATACATCACTTTGAAAGAAGTGACCTTATGAGTCCAGGTGATAAACCATTCACCATAACATATCTCATAGGATATGCCCTGACCAACAGTCACCATAGCATAGACTATAAGAAAGACGAGTACATCGAACTTGATGATGTCTTTTCAGAAATAGGCCATGTCAAAAATAAACAATTTTGCGACATAAATCCTCAAGAAAACTCTTGGGTTTTAAATATAGCTAGAAATAAAAAAAGCTCTAGGAGAAACTCTTAGACCAAGAATTTCTATGGATTCACTCCACATAGGAGAAAGCTCAGAGAGAAAAGATAATAACTTAATAAGAAACATGTCTTTAAAAATTGATAGTCTACGCCAGAATATCAAACAAATCACTGACATTATAAATGAGTAATAAAATAGATTTTCCTCATTTCTATAAAAAAGGTAAAACAGTCAAAATTAAAACTCTTGACGATAATACTGAAAAGATAGAATACGTTTTCTCTACTTCTAGTAAAGCTGGTATTCAAATAATTGTAAATCATTGCAATAATCTCAACCAGATCATTGCAAGATGTCTCTTAAAAACTTCAAAAATAAGTCATTATCTTGAAAAAGATATTTCTACAGATATTTCAAAAAATAAAATACCTTTTAACCAATTTAAAAACGATTTAGCCTTTATGGTTAAAAACAATCTTGATAAAAATGATTTTGAAAAATTTTTCGAAGTTATTGAAAGACAAAATAAATTAACTATCAAGTTAACCCAGTCTATCGACAAACATTCTATTCTTTTAGAAAACTCTTTAAAAAACAACCAATTTGTTGAAGAAGTCGCCAAAAAGGCAAATATTGAGGGCACTCTTAAGGAAACCAACCTTAAGATCACTAATATACATGATCAGTTAAAACAACTAATAGGATGACCTCGATACCCGAGCTCAATAGATCAACCACCTTGATACCCGAGCTCAATAGATCAATCAACTTCCTTAATGAAAAAATATATGGGCTGATTATAAACTTGGACTTAACAGTCAATAAATACGTAACCATTACTCAGTTGGAAGTAGCATCTGCAAAAATTATTGCAGACATTACTAAAGAGTTATCTGAAAAGATTGACTCTTGCCCATGTAATAAAGACATACTTGAGCACATCAAGAATATCTCCATCATAGAACAAAAAACCAAGCCTGGAAAATATTTAGGTCTTAAGAAATACTCACATCCCAATCCTAGTGTTGGAAACCCCGACTTAGGAAGCTCAAAAGATTCCCAAAAAATTGACATTTTCAGGAAAGAATAAAAATGAAAGAAACAATCTCTGAGCGACTCGAGAAATATTTCTTTAACCTTCAATATGAAGATTATGATAAAGCTGACCAAAAGCTTATTCAGCTTTTATCTTTAGAAACTGAAGAATGTGAAGAATTGTATAAAAAAGAACCCAAACTTTTTGATCAATATTTTAGAATAACTAAAATAAATGAACCTGACACTGAATCAGAACAACAAGATAATTTTAAAACAAATACAAAGACTATTAAGTTCGAATATTCAGATATGGAAGATGATGAAGCAGAATCTTCTTATACAGCCACAAGAAGAGGCAATAAAAAGAAATATGAATTCAAAATGCATGTCCACAATGGTATTCCAAATAGTGGTCAAGGACCCAATACGATCAATGTACTCAATATTGATTGTATCCAAGATTTAAAACTCATAGAAAGAGTTGTAGAAAAATGGGTTATTGAGATTTCACTAATCTTACAAACAAATCCAGATGAATTTGAAAAAGAAAAAAATGTTCTACTACTTTTAGAACACAAAACTGATGGAATTGTGCAAAAATTCCTAAGAAACAATAATTGGAATGAAGAACTGCATGGTTCAGATCTTTTTGATAATCTCATAAATGTCATATACACTACTTTCTTAGGTCTTGATTATATTTCTAATAAAGACTTCACCATTAATAAGAAGGTTGACATAGCAAGAGTTTCAATGACAAAACTCCAATTACATGATATTAGTCTTCTCGACAAATACACATGTATGTATGAATCATATTTGTATGATATTCCACAGAGAAGTGAATATGTGCAATGGATATCTGCTTATCTCATGAAACTTCCAATTATTGGAGAAACCTGTACAGACAGATGGAAAAAAGAAGCTACTGGAGAAATCCAGCAAACCAGTCTTTCTTATGCAACAAAAGTTGCAAAAGAAGAAATTGATAGAATCTGTCAAGACAGATATAAACAATAAAAGCTTAAAACAATAAGCAAAGATTGTTGTAGCATTCTCTCTGATTTCAAAAACTTTGATATTGGAAAGAAAAATTATACTAAGAAAAAGTATAAAAACAAAAAGAAATACAAATCTTTTTGGAAAAAGAAAAGAAGAAAATTTTCACCAGGAAAATACTTCAAAAAACCTTCAAAAGAAACACCTAAGAAGACTACTTCCTGTTCGCAAGGAAAGAAAAAATGTAGGTGTTGGATCTGCAATGAAGAAGGACACTACGCCAACGAATGTCCAAATAGAAAAAAATACCCTGACAAAGTCAAGGTTTTACAAACCGCTAACAATGGAGGCTATGAAGCTCTTGAAGAAGAGTATGATGGTATACAACATGTTTTTATATATCATGTTGAGACAGAATCTTCATCAGACACTGAAGAATACGAATCAACAACGGATGACTCAGACTAGTCCCATACAAACCCCACTTTTCAGGGAGGAGGAGATTAACCATTTTTGCGCAAACCTCCAGAAGATTGATGATTCCCTTATCATGAATCTTACTAATCCAAACTCCATTTATGTTTCTGCCTTCCTTAACTTTAAAGGATATAAAAAATTTAGAGTACATTGTTTTGTAGACACAGGTGCATCTTTATGTCTTGCAAGCAAATTCATCATTCCGGATGAACTCTGGGAAAACGCTCCCAAAGAAATTAGTGCCACTATTGCAAATGGTGAAACTATAAAAATTAATAAAGTTTGTAGAAATATTAATCTCGAACTTTCAGGAGAACATTTCAATGTTCCCACTATTTACCAACAAAATTCAGGAATTGATATCATAATTGGTAACAACTTCTGTCAAGTCTATGGACCATTCATACAATGGATAGATAGAATTGCCTTTCATCTTAATAATGATATGGTAATTATAAAAAAGGTTACAGAGGTCTATAGCAAAGGAAAACCAGGTTTTCTTGAAACTCAAGAAAAAGGTTCTAAAGAAAAACAAATTCCAGGTACTAATATAACCCATGAAGGGATTAATAAAGAAAGGATTATTTCTATTCAAACTACCAGGTTCAAATAGATCGAGGATCTTCTTGAAAAAGTTTGTTCTGAAAATCCTATTGATCCAAATAAAACCAAAGGATGGATGAAATCTTCAATTAAGCTTATTGATCCCAAAACGGTTATTAGAGAAAAACCTATGGTTTACTCTCTACAAGATAGAGAAGAATTTTCCAAACAAATCAAGGAATTACTTGATATTAACTAATTATAGAATCAAAATCCCCTCATATGTCTCCTGCCTTTCTTGTCAATAAAGAAGCAGAGAAAAGAAGAGGAAAGAAGTGCATGGTTGTCAACTACAAAGCAATCAATGATGCAACTATTGGAGACTCACATAATCTCCCCAATATGCACGAACTCTTGACTCTTCTACGAGGAAAAAACATTTATTCAAGTTTCGACTGCAAGTCAGGTTTCTGGCAAGTTCTACTTGATGAAGAATCACAGCTTCTCACTGCCTTCACATGTCCTGATGGACTCTTTCAATGGAAAGTACTACCCTTTGGGCTTAAACAAGCTCCTAGTATTTTTCAAAGACACATGCAGAACGCTCTTCGAGGCCTTGAAGGTTTCTGCACTGTATACGTTGATGACATCATGATCTTCAGCAAAAATGAACAAGAACACTATGTTCATGTCACACAGGTTCTCAGAACTATTTTAAAATATGGAATAATACTTTCAAAAAAGAAAGCTCATCTTTTCAAAACAAAAATCAATTTTTTGGGTTTAGAAATAAATGAGGGTACTCATTGTCCTCAAAAGCATATTCTTGAACATTTACATGACTTTCCAAATGTTTTAGAAGACAAAAAGCAACTACAAAGATTTCTTGGTGTTTTAACTTATGCTGAAACATATATTGAAAAACTTGCAGCCATGAGAAAACCTTTACAGGCAAAATTAAAAAAAGATGTCATTTGGAATTGGTCAAATGCTGATACAGACTACATCAAAAAGATAAAGAAAGTTTTAATCAATTTTCCAAAACTTTATCTTCCAAACATTGAAGACAGTTTAATTATTGAAACTGATGCTTCTGATGAATTTTGGGGAGGTGTTTTAAAAGCTAAAAACCCCAAAAACGAAAAACAAATTTGCAGGTACACCTCTGGCAGTTTCAAAGCAGCTGAGAAAAACTACCATAGCAATGAAAAGGAATTACTCGCTGTAAAAAAGAGTTATTACAAAATTCTCTGTATATTTAACACCAGTAAATTTCCTGGTTCGTACAGATAATAAAAATTTTACTTATTTCCTCCGAACAAAGATTGCAGGAGATAACAAATTAGGCCGGCTAATACGTTGGCAATAGTGGTTTTCACGATATACTTTCACTGTTGAACATCTGGCAGGAAACAAAAACGTACTGGCAGACTGCCTCACCCGTGACTTCAGGTATACCTTACATCATCTATGATCTCACTCGCTCCTCTCGAGCCCTATAAAAGGATATGATCCTCATGACATATTTCCTCACAATAACTTCACCTACAAAAAAGAGAGGGGGAGATTAGAGAAAAAAGTAAACAAAAATTGAGTTTACAAAAATGGAAGACCTCAACATTTTGAGGATGAAAAAACAAATGCTCCTCATAGAGCTATCTGCAATTGAGCAGAAAATCAACTTGTATGAACAAATAACAACGGTCACCAATGTACCGGAAAGCGAAAGCTCAAAAACAAAGGCTATTCCAGTGCAAACGGCACCTGGTAAAGAATCAACAAATCCGTTGAAAGCTGATGCTTTGCTAAAAAGCATAATAAAGGAGACAGCTACTCCTCTTCCTAATGGAAAAACTAGCTTATTGGTTGATACCAATCCTTGTACTGAAGGAATCAGTAAAATGACAACCTTGTCACCCATTAACAAATCTGTGCAGGAGTTTACACCAGATTACAAAAAAGCTCTTAACAAAGAAGCTGAAAGATTTTATGTAATCTACAAAGGACCTTATGCCGGTGTTCATACTGACTGGGGAATTATAGAAACCTTCTGTAAAGCTGATAAAGTTACTTGCAAAAAATTCAGAAATGAAGCGTCTGCAAGATTAAGCCTTTCCACTTATCAAGACGATACAAGCAAGACTAACCAACCACTTCTTCAACCAAAAATTTAAAAAGTCAAAGAAGCTCACAGAGACCAAACGTTTGACGTTCCAAATGACGTTCAACAAATGGTTAACTATCCTGAAATCTCTTTTGAAGATTTCAGAACAATCTGGAAGAAAGCAAGAGTTGCATGTCCAGAAGACCTTGTTCATGAAAAGTTTTTCACTACGGACAAGAAAACAAAAAGTCTGTTCAACTTCCACGAAGGAGCAGATGCAAAATTAGTCTACCAAGCCTTTCAAGCTGGACTAATCGACAATATCTACCCAAGTTGCAACCTTCAAGAACTCAAATTCTTCCCAAGCAGCATGGTAGAATCCATTAAGAACTTTCGAAAGAAAGTACTTAAAGCAAAAGATAATCCGATCTACATCAGATGCATCTCTTCACTCCCATAATGGATTCAAGAATCAACTCTTTCTCCATACCACTTTCTGGAAATTGGTCTTTCTAAAGCCAATAGAGAAATTGAACAATCTCAACCAATGGAAGATAAAGATCTACCTTTCACAGAGATTCTTCATCCCAATCGCATCAATGGTTTAAGAAGAATATCAGATAAAATCATCGAGATTATCTCTGGTTCAAAAAAGAAGATTAATTATACCGAATCGCATTGTATAATTACAAGTTGGAGTTACAACAACCCAGCCAAGAAGATCTTCGTCAAGCCTCCAAGTTTGGCGAAAAATTCATGAACAATAGCATGGAAGTATCCAATGCTACACGCCAACACTTCTGCCGACATGCAGAACAACTTTTCGAAGAACATCTTTGTCACTTTTGCGAAAGAAAAGATTCGGAGACAAATGAGGGACCCCCCTCTGAAGATGACAAACCGTCATCATCTTAAAGAAAGATGCTTCACGTGTCAAATGGCCCCCGCCACTCAAAATAATAATGCATTTTCTTCATTATTAGAAGCTTTCTAGCTGTCCACAATAATGTAATCTTGAGTGGATAAAAACGTCATGCCTGACATAATAGGCAAAGATCAGACCCTCTCAATGTATCTATAAATTGAGAGTTATGTTTTGTTTTAGAGATATCACAATAACGAGTGCAAGAAAAAACACTCTCTATCTAGTAAATTTTCAGTTCAATGTCTAGTGAGTAATTCCTCCCTTAGAAGGGAGAAAATGTAAAATATTGTAAGAGTTTTCCCTTTTTGGGAACTCTTTTATCAATAAATCTTTGTTTTGTTATTTTTGAGTGTTCATACAATTTAGAGTGATGAAACTTGTAAGTGACAGAGTGTCAGGTCGACGATGATCTAAACCCTTCTAATTTTTAAAAATTAGGGTTGAGTTTATCAAGTTTTAATTATTCAAATTTTAATGCTTTTCAAATAATAATTCAGGAAACAAGATAAAACCCTAAAGGACCCCTATTTTCGAAAATAGGGTTTGGGAGGCTAGGGTTTCAAGAAACCCTAGCAAAATCGAAAATACATGGCCATTAGTGTTTAATTTCTATAAACTGTAATTTTGATCTATTCACTATTATACACAATTCAATAGAAAACTTTGGCTCTGATACCACTGATATGTTTTATAGCTTATAATTAAAACATGTGGCGAAAAAACCTAACTCTTCAGTTCACATAAAACCTATTTGGATCTAAGTTTTCTCTATTGATAGCAACAATCTATGAAGATCAAGAACCCTAAGAAAACCATACTATGATCGAAAATTACAAGGGATTAGGGCTTACATAACTTTTGATTATTATTTCTAATAATCAACCAAATCCTTCTTCAAAAAACTCTTAAAAAGCAAGCACCAGAAATCTAGTGCATCTGATGGTTTGTACCCAAAACCTAGCAAATAAGAAGACTTGAGGAGAGAGGAGAGGGAATATGATTTTCGGCTATTCATTTGGTTGAAGTGGTAGTCGAAAATGAAGAGTCAAGGGGCTCTATTTATAGCTGATACGAGGAGCCTTGGAAACCTTAATTTGAATATAATACTATTATTTTAAATTTGGTAATTATCCAACTCTTTAATTATTTTTAAGGATTAATCTAAAATTATTATAAAAAAAAAAAAAAAAAAGAAAGAAAGAAAGAAAGAAAGAAAGAAACTATAAAAACCATTAATAACTCATAGAACTCCTCTTTTTCAACTATTGAACAATTACAACTTAAATCCCTGCATTTTTAATTAATCCAATTAATCACAAAATTAATTCCAATTAATTTTTGATTAATTATTAATTATATAATATCTTTTTCTAATTAATATATTAATTTTCATAATATATTAACAAATTATTTATTTATTTTTTTATTAATAATATAATAAACCAAAAAATCAACATCTCTCTTCAAAAGTCATTCCACTTAATTACTAGTTTTGAGGGCAACTCAAAAGGATTTTGTTTTTAATTCAAGTATATACCAATTTAGTTATTTGTTAAGACACCTAATCCAACAGTGTCATGGTGAAACGGTGATAATGTGGTCTGGTACTGACCCGAACAACGATAATTTGGTGTGTTGTGGTCGAAGTCGTCGCAGGGTATATAAGAAACTCAAAAACAATATACTCTGGAAAATGAAGGGGATAAGGCCCAATTTAGACGAAGGTCAATAGCGACAACTCTTTTTGCAGCGACAAACGGGCAATAGCTACAACTTCATGTGGTAAACAAGGGGAAATAATTTGTTGTCATTTTTTTAGAGTTTTAGCGATGATAATATCGCCGCTACTACTCGTGTGTGATTCTCTACTTATACATCGTTTGATTGAACGAGGTGATCAACGGATGAGTTTATTCGACGAAGCATCAAACGGATTTGGTCTTTTAGCATTAGCGGCAACAATACTTGGGGTCACCGCTATTGCGCCCACCACTAATGCTCTATTTTCTTGTAGCTGAGTGTTGTTAGTAGTGTGTATCGTTAAAACCTATTTAATTAATGTCAACCGTTTGTCTGTGCATCTAACGAGACATTGGATTTTTTTTAACGCCATAAAATCATATTAAATAAATGAAAGCTAATAAGAAATTAAGAGATGAAAAAAAATCTAAAGAAAAAAACATCAAACAAAACCATCCAATGTTTCAATGACAGGATCACGGCACCATTCCTATTCACGTAGTTGACCGCCCTTCTTCTTGCTAAACAGTCCACAAGCGTAGACTTATTATATGTTATATGTCCGCACACTAATTTAATATAAAAGTTGGTGATAGATACGTAAATTAACACATAAAAAAAAGCTATAAGTCGTGTATTATAATGGCAACTGTAAAGTTTTATCAGTCAATTGGATGCTGATTTGATTCGATTTTATGGAGAAGAGAAAATTATCTTCTTGATCATTTGCATATTGGAAAATACTAATAGGATTCAGACTGAGGTCAGGTTTTATATGCACGTGGGAAGATTTAAATTAACATCATGTTGTCAGAGTTTGTTTTCTTGAGCAACTTAAACAATTGATAGATCGTCGATGACAACGGCAATACTAAAATAAATAATAAAAAAATAAATAAAATATATTTAACGATTGAAAGCAATGTTTTAAAAAGCTCGATAAAGCTTCATTGTACTCGCCGTCAAACTTTGACGATTAAAAAGCAATGTTCTAAAAAACTCGTCATGGCTTCGTTGTACTCGCCGTCAAACTTTGACAAAATGTCGTCATAAGTCACATATACATATAAAAATGAATAACAGTAGAATATATATATATATATATATATATATATATATATATATATATATATATATATATATATATATATATATATATATATATATATAGGGTTAGGTTATATTGTTCCCAATAACTACTGTGTGCCAGAATGCACAGATCTGGGCCATCGGATGAATAGAATCAACAATCATGATCTGAGGGTCTATGATATTACAATAGGATAGCATGTATCATATAATCACAAGATTTTTATCAAAAGGGTATTTTGGACAATTAACTACATTTATAAAAGGAAATTTTCGGATTTTTAGGGATGATTAATTCTCCTAATTTAAAAAAAAAAAATCTGAATTTTTTAATTAATTCAATTTCAATTTTTACCGAGTTTACTCTATCAGAATATTTTTTGTTAAAATGATACTCTTTCAAAATTTTATTCTAACAGAATATTACTGAAAAAAAACAAAATTCATGAATAAGATGTTCAAATAACAAACATTCTAATATATTCTTATACATCTGAACTTAAATACAAATTCATACATATTCTTAAAGACTAAAAGTCTTATACATTTTAATATAGTTATAAAAATTCTAAAAGAATATAAGCAAAAATGAATAACATTCTTAAAAAAAAAAATAACAACATTCCGCTAGAATACTATCGTGTGCCACGTTTTCTTCTTGAATTCTTGAATTCTGAAAGAATATTGCTGTTTTTGGATATTGAATCTTGAAATTCTGAAAGAATATTGTTGTTTTTCTTCTTGAATTCTTGAATTCTGAAAGAATATTGCTGTTTATGGATGTTGAATCCTGAAATTCTGAAAGAATATTGTTGTTTTTCTTCATTCTTTGAGAACGAAGTATCACATATCTTTTTTTTCATAAGTTACCTCATCATTCCTGCATCATCCTAACATACATTAAATTCCAACAGAATATCTGAATCATGAATATTTGAAAGAAACACATGTTCCTGCTTACATCACCACAAAAAATACACACCAACTTTTAGTTTTTGTTTTCTTCTTATTATCTACAAAACTTAGAAGTTTTTAGTTTTTTTATATAATTTTACTCAATTCAAATGGTTTATAAAAACAAAACAACTAAAGCCAGTATAGTTCAAAGATTACAAAAAAAAATTAGCTGAAATATCTGATACAAGCATTTTAACAAAACATTTGGCGGGCAAAATCAGATGAAAAGAATGACTTCAGATTAAGGAATTGTCAAATAACACCAACCCTATATTTTTATAAATCTTAATTTCCTAATTATTAACTATCAGTTAGGATAGTTCATAAATTGCCACAATAGATTAAATATCAATTTGAAGAATAAAATTAAACTCTATAAACAAAGAGGTAAAACAACAATTAACAAATTTCATGTACGACAACAATAAGTAAATTACAACTATTAACAATATTTAAGATTTTCATTATCTTTGACATTCTATGGTATTTATATGTTATCTAATTTTATTATGAATGAATATAAATAATTAAATAAATAAATAACTAGAAGAACTCAATGGAGTATTATAATTTTAGAAAACTAGCAATGAGCATGTATCATATGTATGAAAACCTACGAGCCTACAAAGAATCAAATAATTTTAAAATAGTAGAAAAACTCAAAGGAAATATTACAGTTTGATTGCATTGGCTGAGTCTTCTTTGGCGGCTGTGAACATGGAATTGTAACAGGTTCATCAATGGTGTTGTATTTATGTATGTGGTACAGCAGTTATCAGTTAAACAAGATATTGTAGCCATGTAATTAAAAATCGATCGAAAACCTTTTGCCGCCAACGTTCATCGTGATTGCATCAACAAATCAAATAATTTTGTAGAAGAGGGGGATTTGAACCTTTAGAATCTTGATGATTGATTGTAGAAGAAGAAGTAGAAGCCGTGGATTAGAAACGATGATGAGTTAGATTTAGGGCTAGGGTTAAGTAGTTGGTCAAAGAGATTTTTATGGTAATTCCCATTAATTAAGGGATTTTATTTTAATTATCATTCTAAAGTTACATAATTACCCTTATTCAATTTTTTTAATTATTTAATTATTCCTCAATTCCTATTGGTACATTCAGTCACACAATAATTGTCAAAAACATTTGAACCTAGCTCTCTCTCTCTCTCTCTCTCTCTCTCTATATATATATATATATATATATATATATATATATATATATATATATATATATATACACACACACACACACACACAAAATTACCGCCTTAAGTCACGCTTTACAGACGGCATGGTTCGTCATGGTTCAAAAAAGCTTGAGTCATGACATTACCGTCAAGTCATATTTTACGTTATTTAGAACCATGATTAAAAGTTATCTAACCATTTTTTTGAAGTATTTGAAAAAAATAACTGCTTTTTTTTAAATAACCATCCTCTTCGGAATGAGGAATTCCGAAGAAAGCGGTTAATTTTTAATAATAATAATAACTAAAAACTGATAAACAGTACTTCAGAATTAGGCATTCCGAAGAAAGCGGTTAATTTTTAAAAACTAAAAAAACAATATGGTTATATTCTTTGAAAACCTTGTTTATAAAAGTTAGTTTACTCAATTTTCCATATATTTATGTTTCATAATGATTTTAACGCTGGGCCATCAAGCTTACCATATGTATAAAAGAAACCCCCTTTCAACAATACCTGACTCGGGATACTGTTCAATGGGTTAGTTCTAAAATACATAATGGGTACCTTTGATTCAGAACGTGTAAGATCATCCTGGTTCCTTTGATTGTAAAAATTTTGTATAACATGAATGTTAGAAACAAAATTCTTGCTAATACTGGAGCTAGTATGTTATCCATAAGTAATGTTGGTCCAAATACAAATAGGAGTCAATTGTTTATCACATTAGCACCATTAGCTACATTTGTAGTCACATGTACATTAGCTACATTACATGCTTTCATTTCATGAATTGCTTTAGGCTATACCTTTCAATCACCTTCAATGCTCGACAAAGCCAACATTTATATGCATAACAACTCTTTTGCAATTCTTCCTTATAACTTTAATGCAAGAAATGACACAAAGCCAACATTTATATGCATAACAACTCTTTTGCAATTCTTCCTTATAACTTTAATGCAAGAAATGACACAGAGGGTGGTGAGATAAATGAAGATTATTTTCACTAAAATACTCATCTGTGAGGGTACCTATTATATGACTTCAACAGTTTCAGGTAAGTGGATGATTTATATATTCAAGTTCTTTCAAACATATTTAATCTTAAAATTTTGTGTATTCGGTATATAAATGGTCTGGATTTTGTTTTTTATTGGTATGCATGATGTTGGAGAAATTGATAACGAAATTGATAACTATATGGGATATCCGTTTTCTGTGGAAACTTTACATGGATGGGAAGATGAATGGGGTTGATAAGACTTGTTGTAGGAATAAAAATGTGAAATCCTTGTTTTATGTGTTAACTTTGTTATTATTTATATTTAGTAACAACATTACGGTATTCAAAACTATAATGCAAAAGACTATGACTTCCAAGCAAAAGTAGTTTTAAAAAAAAAAACAAAAAAAGAAAAAAAAAAAAAAACAAAACTACCACCCATGCGAAGTTCGCATGGGTCATCTTCTAGTTTATTACTAAACTAGTTGTAAGACCCGTATGTTATACGGGTTTGGTAAAACAAAAAAATATATATATAGATGTTTAAACAAAAATTTATTTAAATTTGAAATTTTAGATTTGAAATTTAAAATTTGAATTTAAAAGGAAACATATTAAAATACAATATATAAGTACTAATATTGTAATTTGTTGACTATTTTTAATTAAGGCAATTAGCAATTGGTGTGTAAATTTGATTGTTAATTAAAAAAAGATAAAAAATGACAAAATGACAAATGGAAAAAAAATTTATTCAAAAATACCAAAAAATGACATGTGTCCAAATTAATGTAAAAGTGACAAGTGGCAAAAAAAACCTTCATTTATTAGAGAAGATTTAAGAAATTGCAATTTTTCCCTTAATTTATATTTTTTATATTTTGTACTTATATTTAGTATTTAAGCAATTATATTAAAGGGTTTCTAAAAATATAAGGATGATGATAGATGTGAAAATGTAATGTCATCTAAGAAACGACAACTTTTTTTTTCTTTTTTTTTTTTTTTGAAAAAAATCAATGAACATGTCACAGATGCCATCTACGAACTGGCATGGCATAAAATCTTTTATTTTGACCATTTCGCATATGTTGTGAAATTGTACATTAGTCTTCGAATAATCATTAAATGTGGCTTTCTGTTAGTACAATCACAATTAGCTAGGCATTCTTTATTTTACAACATATTATTTATAATGTAACACCCATAAAATTTACGCCAAATTTAAACTTTTAATACTAACAAAAGAGTCAAATATTAATTGTTTTTACAAAACATTTACAATTCATTTATCATCAGAGTGTCCCAAAATAGATCATGAGGATGAGGAGCGGTACGGTCACGCATTCGCCTTCCCTTGCTCTCCTGAAGTACCTGAAACAATAAACTGAAAACTGTAAGCCCGAGGGCTTAGTGAGCTACCCCCAAAATACCAATACCACACTGGCAGAACCATAGCCATAACGATCAATCAAACAACATACATACTGGGCCATCGGCCAGACTGGTCCGCCCTACTGGGCCTACAGTCTATATGAATCTATCCCGAGCCTTCGGCATGACTGGTCCGCCGCGTGGGCCTACAGTCTCCCCGGACCGCTCAGAGGGTGTGTTGGCCTTCAGCACAAAGCAGAACCGCCTCAACCCAACCAACAAGCTACTAACCATGTACACATACTATCATATACTGGCATGTACACATAGCGAACATATCTATCTCATTGATCATCAATCATAGAGTTTCACTCATAGCTAGAGTATCGACCTAACAGGTCACTAACATACCAATCCTCACGGATCATAAAAGCATAACATACTATCTATCCTGATTCCGACCCTATAGATCAGAATCTTATGCAGCATACCATAACTACCGATCTCTAGTATAACAACCATCCTAAACAGGATAAATTCTAGCAAAGCAATAACATAACACCCATCCTATACCAGGATGAAATCTAACATGGCAATAACAAAGCAACCATCCTAACCCAGGATGTAAATCATAAAGGGCCGGCCTTGGTGCCGTAGACCCTATCGATATAGTTAGGATAACTCACCTCACAAAGGTCGATTGGAAAGCAAACTCCAACTATCGGATCACTTGACACCGACTCCACCACCTATAACCATAGCACAATATACTCATAAGTTCTTACCCTTATGAGACCCCCCCCCCATAATCTCTTAGTAATTCCCGATCAAGGTCAGAGTCCTCAGTCAAGGTCAACAGTCCATGTTGACCTCTACTCGTCGAGTCCATGGAGCACATTCCAACTCGCCAAGTCATCGGAGTGACTCGTCGAGTTCCTTCGAATCCCGATCAATCCTTAAGGGCCACCCGTCGAGTTTCCCCCTTGCAACTCGACGGGTACACACGCAAGTCTTTCCAAGGGAAAAGCCATTCAACTCACCGAGTTGTTCTTCAACTCGTCGAGTTTTATGGTGATCTTCATCGGACTCGCCGAGTTGTTCATCCAACTCGCCGAGCTTAATGACCATCTTCATGTGACTCGCCGAGTCACCCTTGCGACTCGCCGAGTCCATCCAGTCCTCTTTCCATACAGACTTGTTTTGAGCCATGCAGCGGCTCCAAATCACAGGTCCAAGCTTCTAGGGCATACTTACCATGTAAAGTTGCGAACTTTACGTATATGCATGGCTATAAGGGCTCCAAATGTCTATTTTAAGTCTTAATGGAGCTTCTAGTCCAAGAGGGACTTCAACCACAACCAATACAACAACTTTATGACTCTAGCATCCAAGGAGGGTCCAGATCTAAAGTTACAACTTCAGATCTAGCCTATAGCTCAACATTCCAACATGAAAATCCATAAAAAGCCCTAGAACTCAACAAGAGGAAGGAAAAAGGAAGTAAGAATGGCACTTTGATACCTTCAAAAGATGCTAGCTGAGGTAAAACCCGTTTCCCCCTCCTTCTTTTCTTCAATTCCTTTGCACTCTTAGCTCCCTTCCTCCAAAATCCTCTCTTCCAAGCTTCAAACCCACACCAAGGTACACACACGAATTAGGGTTTATAAGGACTTTCAAAGACTGCAAGGAAGCCCAAAGGAGGCTGAAGCTCCTTTAAATAGGGGTGCAAACCCCGGGATTTAGGGTTTCATCTGCTAGCTCCTACTCGTCGAGTCCCAATAGTGGACTCGCCGAGTAGGTCACTAAACACGCATTCTCACCCCGCTGCTACTCGACGAGTAGGTCGACCAACTCGTCGAGTAGAGCTTTATCCAGAAATTCTTAACAAAGAAATACCTGAGGATCAGGGCGTTACAATTCTCCCCCACTTGAACTAGACTTCATCGTCGAAGTCCGCTGAAGAAAACAATGACGGGTAATGCTCGCGCATTTCTGCCTCCGGCTCCCACGTCCACTCGGATCCCCTCTGATGCTCCCACTGAACCTTTACTAAAGGTATTTCCTTATTCCGCAGAATCTTCTTCTTCTTTTCCAAGATAGCTACAGGCCTCTCCACATAGTTCAGGCGCTCATCGACCTGAATGTCATCCAACGATACCACTGCCTCCTGGTCCATGACACACTTTCTCAATTGCGAAACAGGGAATGTGTTGTGGATTCGGCTAAGTTCCTCCGGAAGCTCTAGCCTATAAGCCACCTGGCCAACCCTGGCAACAATCCTGAACGGCTCAATGAATCGGGGACCCAATTTTCCCCTCTTCCTGAAACGGATCACACCCTTCCAGGGTGAGACCTTTAGGAGAACCATGTCACCCACCTAAAATTCCAACTCAGATCGGCGTCGATCGACATAACTCTTCTGTCGACTCTTAGCGGTCTGCAGCCGCTGTCTAATCTGCTGTATCATCTCGGTAGTTTGCAGAACTACCTCTGCCCGACCCATTACCCTATGCCCAACCTCGCCCCAACAGAGTGGGGTCCTACACTTCCGCCCATACAACAGCTCGAAAGGTGGGGCACCAATACAGGAATGATACTTGTTGTTGTAGGCGAATTCCACAAGCGGTAGGTGGGAATCCCAACTCCCACTGAAGTCAATGACGCACGCCCTCAACATATCTTCGAGGGTCTGAATGGTCCGCTCACTCTGCCCATCAGTCTGCGGATGGAACGATGTACTGAAATGCAATCTCGTACCTAGTTCCTCGTGGAACTTCTGCCAAAAACGAGAAGTAAATCGAACATCCCGATCGGAAACTATGGAAATTGGAACCCCATGGCGAGAGACAATCTCGCTGACGTATAGGTCGGCCAACTTCTCCGCCGACGAACTCTCCCGAATAGCTAGGAAATGGGCACTCTTGGTCAATCGATCCACGATGACCCATATAGCGTCGAATCCCTTTGCCGTCTTCGGCAACTTTGTGACGAAATCCATCGTAATCCGTTCCCATTTCCACATGGGTATCTCCAGGGGTTGCAACTTACCATGCGGCCCCTGGTGCTCGGCCTTGACCATTCTGCAGGTCAAGCACCTCTCAACGTACCAAGCGATATCTCGCTTCATACCAGGCCACCAATAACTCAAACTCAAATCTCGGTACATCTTGGTAGCCCCCGGGTGAATAGAAAAATGAGACTTATGAGCCTCCTCCATCACTGTCTATCTAACTCCTTCGGTCATCAGAACCCAAACTCGACCATATCAGTTCAATAGTCTGTGGCTATCCTGAACAAACCGGGCGCTTTCGCCCTTAATCCTTTCCAATTTCCTGTTCTTCGGTTTCATACCCTCGATTTGAGCATCTCTGACCAAACCCACCAGCGAGGAATCCACCGCTATCCTCATACATCTGGCTAGGGTAGAAGACCCAGCTGACTTGCGGCTCAGGGCGTCCGCGACCACATTCGCTTTACCAAGATGGTAAAGGATCTCACAATCATAGTCCTTGACTACATCCAGCCACCTGCGCTGCCTCATATTCAGGTTCGGCTTATCCATAATGTGCCTCAGACTCTTGTGATCCGTGTATATGGTACAACGGACCCCGTACAGATAGTGCCTCCAAATATTGAGAGCAAAGACCACCGCTCCCAACTCAAGATCGTGTGTGGGGTATCTCGTCTCATGCGGCTTCAACTGTCGTGATGCATAAGCTATCACCCGCCCCCTCTACATGAGGACTACCCCTAAGCCTACGATGGACGCATCACAATATACCACGAAATCCTCTACTCCCTCGGGAAGTGTCAATACTAGCGCCTCGCATAACCGCTACTAGAGGGTTTCAAATGCCCTCTGCTGCTCCGGGCCCTACCGGAAGTCCACTCCCTTTCTTGTTAGTCGAGTGAGGGGTACCGCAACCTTGGAGAAATCACGAATGAATCTCCGATAATACCCTGCTAAGCCCAGAAAACTCCTGATGTCTAAGGGAGATCTCGGAGCCTCCCACTGCATAACCGCCTCCACCTTGGCCGGATCGACCAAAATCTCATCCTGGTTAACGAGATGTCCAAGGAACTGAACCTCCCGCAACCAGAACTCACACTTCGAGAACTTGGCATAAAGCCGTTCTCGTCACAGCACCTCCAACAGCTCCCTGAGATGCTCCTCATGCTGTTCTCGGGTCTTGGAATACACCAAGATATCATCTATAAACACAATGACCGAGCGATCGAGCATCGGTCTGCAGACTCGGTTCATCAGATCCATGAACACTGCTGGCGCATTGGTGAGTCCAAACGGCATCACCACGAACTCGTAATGACCATAATGAGTCCGGAACGCGGTCTTCTCCACATCTTCCTCCCTCACCCTGACCTGGTGGTAACCTGATCTCAAATCAATCTTGAAAAACCAAGATGCACCCTGCTACTGGTCGAAGAGATCATCTATCCTCGGGAGCGGATAACGGTTCTTTACCACTTAACTTATTCAACTCCTTATAGTCAATGCACATCCTGTGCGAACCATCCTTCTTCCTGACGAAGAGGATCGGTGCTCCCCAGGGTGAGCTACTCGGATGAATAAACTGCTTGCCCAGCAGTTCCTGCAACTGAGATGACAGCTCCTGCATCTCTGGCGGTGCCAAACGGTACGACGCCTTGGCGATAGGGGCCGCTCCTGGCACTAGATCAATCCTAAACTCAACCTGCCTCACCGGAGGCACTCCGGGTAACTCCTCCGGAAATACATCAGCAAACTCTCTAACCATAGGGACCTCTAAAACTGAGAGTTGCTCTCTAGCCTGCGTATCTACTACATACGCCAAATAACCAGCACACCTGTGCTGAATATACTGTCGAGCCTTGGCCGCCGAATAGAACCCTGATCCCGACCTGGTGCCCTTACCATATACCACCAGTTCTCCCCCACTTGGGGTTCGAACCACCACCCGTTGACCCTCACAGTCGATCATGGCGCCAAATTGACTGAGCCAATCCATTCCCACAATCACGCATACATCCCTCATAGGGATAGGAATCAAATCTATCGGAAAAGACACTTCGAAAATCTCCTACCTGCATCCGCGGTAGACCGAAGAAGCAGAAACCACGTGCTCATTGGCGATCGAAACTCGCAACGGGCACTCAAGATCATCTATCAGCACACTAAACCCTTTAGAGAAGGTCTGAGATATGAACGACCGACTCGCCCTCGAGTCAAATAAAACCAAAGCAGGCAAAGAATTTACTAAAAACGTACCTGATCATAGGTACAACCAATAAGCATAGCACAAATACAATAACTGAGATAGAGAATAGAAACATACCAGCAACCACATCTGGTGCTGCCTTGGCCTCCTCGGCCATGAGCTGCAAGGCGTGACCCTAAGCCTTCGGAGCCTCCATCTTGACTGGCCTCCCATCTCCAATCCTCACAGTAGCTGGCGCGGAACCCTGTGCCGGCTTGGCGGCGAGCTACGGACAGTTGGTCTTCACATGACCAACCTAATGACAATGAAAACAAATTCTCATATCTGCTAGAGGGGCGGACTGACGACAGTCCCTGGCATAGTGCCCCTCCTTGCCACACTTGTGGCACCCTCTCCAGGTCGACAAATCCCTGAATGAGCCTTGCCACACTTTCCACAAGTGCGGCTCTAATAACCCCCAGACCATGTATCAGCGGTTTTAAACCGCTTAGGCGCCGACTGAGACTGTGCCGGTGCCTGATGCTACTCCTTCAGTTGTAGCTCTATCTCCAACTCACGCCGCCGCGCGGCTTCCTGTAGGTCGAGGAGGGTATCACATCGCTGAGTAGACACAAACTGTCGAATATCAGTCTTGAGCATACTCAGATAACGATTCATCTGAGACTGCTCTGAAGCAAACTCCGGGAAAAACATAGCCCTCTCCGTGAACATACGGGTAATCTCCATCACAGACTCCCCATCTTGTCTCAAGGTCATAAACTCCTGAGCAAGCCACTCCCGTTCCACTCGTGGAACGTAGCGGGTGCGAAACATATCCCGGAACTACTCAAAGGTAATAGCAGCCCTCTGATCATCAGTATACAGCCCAGTCGTCAACCTCCACCAGTCCTTCGCCCCAAGCCTCAGCAGGTTCAGGGCACACCTGACCTTCTGGTCCGCAAGACATGAACATGTGAAGAAACATCCCTCCACGTCAGATAACCACCTCATAGCCCGAATAGCATCCTGTGTACCATCAAATGTCAGGGGCTTCGTATTGTCGAAGTCCCGGTATTGGAAAGCCCTACCGTCTCCTCCTCCTCCAATCCCTGCAGCAGTTACAGCCGAAGGGGCTGCAGCGGCAGCAGTCTCTGCAAGAGCGGCATACCGCTCATCAAAGTACTCGACCATCGCGGTCTTAATCGACCCAAACATCTCTGTCAGCTGCTCTCGGAACGCAGTAGCAATCTCATCGTGCATGATCTCCCGAATCCGGGCATCCAACTCCTCAGTCCCGATCTGAACCACGGGCTCAGGTGCTATCGGCACCTCCAATCCTCCGTCTCCTGACCCTGATCCTGATCCGGACCCCGAAGCAACACGTCTCGTCACCACTATACTGCAAACAAACTAAATGTCTCAGACAGATCATATAATGAAGGAAGACCAATCACCCTCAAACCCTAGGGGTTGTGACTTCCTTGATACGCATATGGGTCCTGTGCTTTCAGTAGTATGGGCCCCAACTACCTTCCATACCTACCCATATTTGTGTCAAGTATCACCACAACGCCCTAAACTGTATTTAACATAATCTGCGCTCAACCCTCACTAACAAGGGACATCGCCTAACTAGTAACTGATCCTGCAGTTCCGCACCACTCACATATCCATGAAACTTCCATCACCCCCTGTAGCGCTAGTGTACACTGGCTGCACATAGTGTTGGACCCGATAGACTTTCGAATATCCGATCCTACACTAAGGTCGAATCGGACATTCTCAGGCTATAAGATCTTGACTATCCATAGCCGTGGTGCATACACTAAACATCTACAGTTATGATGTCAATCCCATATACAAGAAACCCTAGGCTAATAGGTATCATACAATCAGGCCAATCTATCATCCGATTCCTAAAAATACCTAGCCTAGCACTAGCATGTTGTTCTAATCATATAAGAATATCAAATAATTGTATGGTATTTTGGGGCTTACTTACAGGCTTCGGCTGATCGTACCTTCTGCATCCTCCATCCTTTATTTTGATAACCATTTTTAAAACTTATTTCCCAAAAATCTGCTTCGTTTGAGACTGGATTCACACAAGTGTTCCTCCAATTCGCTCAAACCAACGCTCTGATACCAACTTGTAACACCCATAAAATTTACGCCAAATTTAAAATTTTAATACTAACAAAAGAGTCAAATAGTAATTGTTTTTACAAAACATTTCCAATTCATTTATTATCAGAGTGTCCCAAAATAGATCATGAGGATGAGGAGCGGTACGGTCACGCCTTCGCCTTCCCTCGCCCTCCTGAAGTACCTGAAACAATAAACTGAAAACTGTAAGCCCGAGGGATTAGTGAGCTACCCCAAAATACCAATACCACACTGGCAGAACCATAGCCATAACGATCAATCAAACAATATACATACTGGGCCATCGTCCAGACTGGTCCACCCTACTAGGCCTACAGTCTATCTGAATCTATCCCGAGCCTTCGACATGACTGGTCCGCTGCGTGGGCCTACAGTCTCCCCGGACCGCTCAGAGGGTGTGTTGGCCTTCAGCACAAAGCAGGACCGCCTCAACCCAACCAACAAGCTATTAACCATAAACCATGTACACATACTATCATATACTGGCATGTACACATAGCAAACATATCTATCTCATTGATCATCAATCATAGAGTTTCACTCATAGCTAGAGTATCGACCTAACAGGTCACTAACATACCAATCCTCACGGATCATAAAAGCATAACATACTATCTATCCTGATTCCGACCCTATAGATCAGAATCTTATGCAGCATACCATAACTACCGATCTCTAGTATAACAACCATCCTAAATAGGATAAATTCTAGCAAAGCAATAACATAACACCCATCCTATACCAGGATGAAATCTAACATGGCAATAACAAAACAACCATCCTAACCCAGGATGTAAATCATAAAGGGTCGGCCTTGGTGTCGTAGACCCTATCGATATAGTGAGGATAACTCACCTCGCAGAGGTCGATTGGAAAGCAAACTCCAACTATCGGATCACTTGACACCGGCTCCACCACCTATAACCATAGCACAATATACTCATAAGTTCTTACCCTTATGAGACCCCCTCCCCCATAATCTCTTAGTAATTCCCGATCAAGGTCAGAGTCCTCAGTCAAGGTCAATAGTCCATGTTGACCTCTACTCGCCGAGTCCATGGAGCACATTCCAACTCGCCGAGTCATCGGAGTGACTCGTCGAGTTCCTTCGAATCCCAATCAATCCTTAAGGGCCACCCGTCGAGTTTCCCCCTTGCAACTCGATGGGTACACATGCAAGTCTTTCCAAGGGAAAAGCCATCCGACTCACCGAGTTGTTCTTCAACTCGTCGAGTTTTATGGCGATCTTCATCGGACTCGCCGAGTTTTTCATCCAACTCGCCGAGTTCAATGACCATCTTCATGTGACTCGCCGAGTCACCCTTGCGACTCGTCGAGTCCATCCAGTCCTCTTTCCATATAGACTTTTTTTGAGCCATGCAGCAGGTCCAAATCATAGGTCCAAGCTTCTAGGGCATACTTACCACGTAAAGTTGCGAACTTTACGTATATGCATGGCTATAAGGGCTCCAAATTTCTATTTTAAGTCTTAATGGAGCTTCTAGTCCAAGAAGGACTTCAACCACATCCAATACAACAACTTTATGACTCTAGCATCCAAGGAGGGTCCAGGTCTGAAGTTACAACTTCAGATCTAGCCTATAGCTCAACATTCCAACATGAAAATCCATAAAAAGCCCTATAACTCTATAACTCAACAAGAGGAAGGAAAAAGGAAGTAAGAATGGCACTTTAATACCTTCAAAAGATGCTAGCTGAGGTAAAACACGTTCCCCCCTCCTTCCTTGCTTCAATTCCTTTGCACTCTTAGCTCCCTTCCTCCAAAATCCTCTCTTCCAAGCTTCAAACCCACACCAAGGTACACACACGAATTAGGGTTTATAAGGGCTTTCAAAGATTGCAAGGAAGCCCAAAGGAGGCTGACGCTCCTTTAAATAGGGGTGCAAACTGCATGATTTAGGGTTTCATCTGCTAGCTCCTACTCGCTGAGTCCCAATAGTGGACTCGTCGAGTAGGTCACTTACCACGCGTTCTCACCCCGCTGCTACTCGACGAGTAGGTCGACCAACTCATCGAGTAGATCTTTATCCAGAAATTCTTAACAAAGAAATACCTGAGGATCGGGGCGTTACATATAACTTCACCTAGCAATATTTACTTTTAATTACTACCTTACTTAAATACTATATAATGTCTATTAATCATAATAGTTTTTTATTCACTTTGAAAATGAGTTCATTTGAAGCTGTTTGGCACGATAAATAGGAATATTGATATATACTTTTTTTAATCTTAACAAATTTCTTAATAGTAGCTCGAATCATCTGGACTATAATCATGGTGAACGACTATATTGGTGGTGAATGACTATGAGATAGAATGATTATACATTTGAAACGACGACATGAGCTGAAGAAAGCAAATGAATGGATGCAAAATAAAAGTTTTGATGGTTCAATCACTTAAACTTTTCAAACAATAATCAAGTTGTTTAAATATAGGAAAAAACTTTAATGAGTAAGGATACAAAGAAAGGAAACCTAATCTAAATAAAATAGGAAACAATAAATTAAAGGGAACCGACTTTAGGATAATCTAAATAAGGAAGGTTTCTTTTACTCCCCCTCAAGTTGGAGCGTGGAGGTTTCGAATGCCCAAATTGTCCAATAGAACTTGAAGTCGTTGAGTTCCCAAAGCTTTGGTAAAAAGGTCAGCAATTTCATCAGTTGTAACGTCCGGATCCTAGAATGTAATTTAAACCAAAGTATTCCTTTTTGCAAAGAGACTCGACAAGTTGGAGGCCCCAAACTTGTCGAGTAGAAATGGATTTTAGACGCGGGACTTAAAGTCTACTCGACGAGTTAACAAGCCCCAACTCGATGAGTAGGGCTGCCAAAGTGAAACCCTAATTTTCAGGGTTTGCACCCTATTTAAGGACCTTAACACTTTATTGTGGCCTCCCTCATCGGCTCCCTCAGTCCAACAAAACCCTAATTCGTGATCTTGAGCCTTTTGAGTATGTGTGAGTGAAAGGAGAGTGATTCCTTGGTATTTCCTTGAAGGAGTGGAAGTTAGAAGTGCTTGGTTGAAGGAAGAAGCTTTGGATCCAGAGATTTCTTTATCAAAGCAGCCTTATTGAGGTATAAAGTCTATACCTTCACTATTCATTAACTAGATATCTTCATAGAGTAGTTTAGGGCCTTAAGGAGCCTATTTTGGAACCATTCCCGGATGTAAGCATGTTTTGGAGTTATGACTTTGGATCTAGATTTCCATGGCCTTATGAGACTAAAAGTTGCCAACTTTATTAAGTCTTGGCCCTTCTTCATGCCTTAGATCTCTTTAGGAGTTGAGTTTTGGTGTTATTAGCTTCACGGCACCATGCATGAATGTAAAGTTAGTAACTTTACGTGATATACCGACCCAAGGAGACCAGATCTATGGTTTGGAAGCATTGAACCCGACTGGAAACGACTGAACGGATTTAGACTATGGGGGACTCGACAAGTTGTTCATGCAACTCAGCGAGTTGGATCGTGGTTCCCCAACCTTTTCTGTTTCTGGGCAAACTCGTCGATTCTAGGAGATGACTCAGCGATTTGGACATGTTTTTTTGGCTTGAAGATTAAAAAACTCGACGAGTTCAAGGAGGAACTTGACAAGTTGTGAGCGAAATGTCCCGACTCTATATGAAGGGGAACTTGACGAGTTCATGAAATAACTCGGCGAGTAGGATCGAGATTTCAGGGTTTTATGGATCATGGAACTCGACGAGTTCATGAAAGAACTCGATGAGTAGGATTGAGATTTCAGGGTTTTATGGATCATGGAACTCGACGAGTTGATGGACCAACTTGGCGAGTTGAGTCAACCAGGATGTTGACGTTTACTTTAACCTTTGACCAGAGTTGACCCTTAAAGGGGTTATGAGTGTGAAAGAGTAATTAAAAGAGACTTTATGTGTAGGAGTTTGAGGAAAGTTGATTTCCAGAGCCGGAGACAATTTAACTACTTCATGACATTGAGGTGAGTTACCTTCCAGTAGAAGTGCATTGAAGGCACCAATGCCGACCCACTAGTAAGAGCTATAGTAGAGATGATTGTGTTTGTGATAATTATCCGATATGTCACTATCTATTATGCTTTATGTGCTAGTATGCTATGATGTTATGTGATAGTGGTATGAGGGGTAGGTTAGACCCCAGTATCGGTTTATAGTGCCGAAGGGGTATGCCAGCACCCAGATAAGCTAGGCAGTATATGACTTATATGTTTATGCACTAGGATGATATGTGGTAGAAGTAAGGGGTGAAATAGTCCCCGGTACCGGTTGAAAGCACCTAAGGGGTAAGACAACACCCTGATATGCTAGGAAAGGTACTATTCGAAAGGACCGAAGGGGTAGGCCAGCACCTTGATATGTTAGGCAGCACCGTGATATGCTAGGCAGTTACCGGTTGAAAGACACCGAAGGGGTAGTCCAGTACCCGGTTATGTTAGACAGTATGCTTGTTGTATGGTATGTGGTATGATGGGGGAACTCATTAAGCTTTGTGCTTACGATTTTCAGTTTTTGTTTCAAGTCCTTCTTCTTTGAAGGGAAAGGAATCATCACACTAGCAACGCATCACACACACGATTTTCTGCATATGAGATTCTTGGGATTTGTACTCTTACATTATGACTATATTATGACACGCTTTTGAGACATATGATTTATGGTTTTTATGAAATAAGATAACTTGATGAGGTTTTCTATAAATTGTTTTAGGAATCATTAAATTAAAAATGAAATTTTTGGTCTTGAATTTTGGGATTTTACAAGTTGGTATCAGAGCCCTGGTTTGAGGGATTCGGACACACCTTCAGGGGTGTCTAGACTCAAATAGAGGGTTTTAAAGATTTTTACAAAAAAGAAAGTTTTTCTAAAATTTAAAATAAAGAGTTTGGGGAAAGAACAAGGTGTGTGATGCGTGCAATCGGCCGAGCTCAAGTAAGTTTTCCCCAAGATACCCATACATGTTTGTTATGATATATGAGATGATTATGAGAATTGCATGCTAGATTGGGGCTGAGGATCTAAGAAGGATGCCTTATATGCCTATTATATGTGTATAAGAACTGCATGCTAGATTAGGGCTAAGGATCTAGGAAGATGCCTTATGTGCCTGCTATATGTGCTTATTGAATTACATGATAGAACTGATTAATCATTGATATGATGGCCTGAATAGGATATGCTTGGTTTGGTTACTCAATGCCAGAGTGTTGCTTGCTTTGTGCTTTTAGGAGTTCTAGTTATCTTTCACTAATTAGTAAACGAATATGTTAAGTTACATATTGCGAGGACTATATAATTTCAGAAGGTTAGGTCTAGCCCTATTTCGCAGCACTTGTTTGTGTCCAACTGTTGTAGGGTAGGACCTCTCATTCCAAGAATTATCTAGTCTTAGTGATATGTAATGGTATTCGTGAGCTAGTTAGGTAAAGGTAGCAGGGATTTCTTATGCAACTGATGGCGAAGAGTAGGTCGGAGAGTTACCCTTGAGGAAGAAGTAGTAGTGAAAGGGTCTTGGTGAAGTCAAGGAAATCTTTGAGGAAAGCACGAATAGATGTGGAAGGTAGTATGGGCCCATACTACTGAAAGCAAAGGATACATACTCGAGTGAAGGAGGGTTGAGATAGAACCAGGGAACTAGTAGAGTGTGTGATACCTCTCGAGATTATGTATGACCCTAACGATTATGTTTTGTTTCAAAATGGTGGTGACACGTCACAGAGCAGGAGGTTTAGGGTTTGGGTTTGGATTAGGTTCAGGTTCGGGTGCAGGTTCCGAGTCGGTTGATAACGGACTACGTGAGTTCATTGCATCCAAGATTACGAGAGGCATCCTTGAGGCGACCCCGGTGATTTTTGGGTCGATCAAGGAAGGGATCATCGGGCTGATGGAGGAGTGTCTCAAGACGTTTAGAAGTGACATGGCATCTGTTAGATTAGGTGTCTAAGCCCATAACTATAATTGGTATGTACTTGACCCGATAGTAGCATGGTCCTTTTGGGTTGCCTTCACCGGAGCAATTCGATAGGATGGATATTTGAGAAAGAGCTTATTTGTGATTTATTAATATATTATAAGAATAATATATTAATTGTGAAACCATATTATTGAATTGGTATTGATCAGGAATTAATTTGGTGATCAAAAGAAAATGATTAAATTAATGATTAAGTAAATCGGTGATAAATATACTTTGGGATAATGATCCATGTTGATTAGAGATGGACTAAATCTATGTGAGAGTCCGAAGAGTTAGTTCAAAAGGCTATCAAATGGGTTATTGGATTAAAGGCCTAAATGAATGAATTAGGGTTTACAAGTTGAAACCCTAGTAATTTCACACTATAAATGTAACCCCTAACACTCCCAAAATCGGCCAAGACTTCCAAGAAGAAACCCTAGCCGATTTTTGGTGCCTCCTAGCCTCTCTCTTATGTTCCTCCATCGTTCTTGGTGTTTGTGACTTATTTGAGGTATCACATTTGAGGTACCAAGCTCTTGAAAGGCCAAGTTCTACAAGCTACAACAAAGAGGTATTTATCTAACTTGTGTTATGTTGTAAATCTCAAAATTATATGCTAGTTAGGGTTCATGCTTTGGATAATATGAAAATTACATGTATAACTTGAGAAAACTTAGATCCAAAGCATTAGGGTTGTACGTGCACCATATGATTGTTATAGTGGTCAAAACCCATCGGTGGTATATAAGACTAGGTTGTTTTCTGTTATATAGATGCATTGGTTAATTGTTCAAAGTTGAAGCAAATTGAAATTTGCTCTCTGAATGGTGGACTCGACAAGTCCTATGAAGGAACTCGACGAGTCTAGCCAACTCGATGAGTCCATTGCCTGACTCGACGAGTTGGGTTAGCTGTTGGTAGATTTTCGGGTTTTTTGGCCAGAATTGGATTAGGATCATTACCAAAAATTGTTTTGACTGATAAAAATCATTTTTTATAATAATGTAATGATTATCCTCATCCAGTTGAAGGATAATTGTCAAATTTTGAGATAATTACTTATTTATGTGATAAATTAATTGTTTGTAGAATTTGATGTGAATTATCTTTCAATATGAAATTAGATTAGGTAAAATTTTGTAATATAGATAAATTATATGATTAATTTAAATATTCTCAAATTTGATCTAAGAGGTTTTGAAAAGTTTCAAAACTTGCCCTCAAGTTTTAGAATTTAAAATTTAATTAAAAGTTTTAATTTTGAAATATTAAATTCTTAAACCCTAGTATTTTGAAATGTTTCAAAAAAGCACTTCGTGGATTTGTAATTTAAATTTGATTAAATAACTTTAATTTTGAAATCTTAAATTTATGACGTTGATATTTTGAATAGTTCAAATTTCACCCTTATGATTTTATTAAATTAATTAAGTGTTTAATTAAAAGAGAGAATTAATAAATCCATAATGACATGGTTTAAATTTAATTAAATTAAGAGTCTAATTTATCAATAAATTAAACCATCTAGTATTTTAAATGTATAAAATACACCCTTATACTATATAAAATTATAAGTTTAATATATTATATATGTATAAGGAAAAGTTAGTTTTACCATTAGTAGGCCTCAATCATTAAGTTGGTCTATAAGGGGATTTAAAGAAATTGCCTATAAAATGGCGATTGAATGGGTGTCCACTCTCACCCACCGCTTCCTTGACCAATAGAGGGTCGTTAGCCGAACGGGTAGGATAGGACACTAAGCTCTCATTAAAAGTATAATGAACATATAAAGCAACTAAACCTTTTATAAATTCCCAATCTTAGTTACTATAGAAAAATGTGAATTTGATGCTAACTCATGAAATTGCACATTGCACCTTATTGGTCGTTAGTGAAGCGCGTGTGGTTAACTGGCACACTAATATGAGACTAATGAAGGATGACAATGGGATTCTCGTAAATTATTGTTGATCAATGGAGCGTGTGTGGTTAACCGGCACATTAATTAGGTGATAAATGACATCGAGAGTACCGAGCTAATTTGCATGGTTATTCACACCTTGTTTGTGATCCTCAGTATCCCAGTCACAAACTTGAAGGGCATAATTGAGATTAAACATGCCATTAAAAAGTTCAATGAATCTCAAAAGATCTAGGAGCTTCATTTAAAAACCTAATTCGTTTAAAATTTTGTTATTGTGGTGGAATTGGTAAATCGTCATTTACCTACCGACAAATAGTTTACAACTGGATTACAGTATCCCTCTTCCGAATTGTAAAATTATTGTGTTGGGTCCCAGCCTTAATATTTCATTTGGGTGTAATATTAAGGATTAAATCAACTAACTTGAATTTCTCCCTTGTAGATGTCTAGTTTTGACAACTATGGTCTTCATTATCCTTTTGGAAAAAGCTTTCCTCATGAAGATGATATTCCGCATGACGATCAAGGTGAAAGATCAATCCCTTTTTCGTACTTTGGTGGAACTTCTCTTCCTCCATCTCCTCCAATTATTCTCCCTGACCAACGTGTTCGTCAACTTGAAAAGTTCAAGGTCCCTCAAGCCCTATTGGCAAGCAAACACGAAGATGGAAAGTGTGTATGTGCTCACGTCTTGGAGATGAAATGTTGGGTGTCATTTTCCCGAGAATGTTGGTTGTTGACTTGGTTCTTCAATCACTTCCCGAGTCGTATGGTCAGTTCGTTAAAGACTATTATATGACAGATCACGATGTGAACCTTATTGATCTTACATCACTACAAGAAAAAGACCCTTTTACGACGCCCAAACCACGACACTCATTGATTTATGTTACGCAAAAGAGAGTGACATTAAAAAAGTGTCATCTCTTCAAAAAATTTAAGCATTTACGTCACACATTATTGCGTGCCCTGAAATTAGTGTCTCACGTAAAAAAATAAAAAAACACAGAGGTCACTTTATCTAAAATGTGCGTCCTTTGTGAATGTCGTTTTATATTTTTTTTAAGAAAAGCGCGTCTCCTTAGAGGGAAAATGAAATCCCCAAATTTTTTAAACCCCCACCTACTTCTCCCTCGTCTACACCCCTCACCCACATCCACCGCCTCCAATCCTAGCTCGTTTCCTCTTCTAGCCTCAGACTGTTGCGATGCACCTTGCTTCTCGAAGAACTACCAAGAACCCTAATAGACTTGGGAGAAATTTTGATCATTCCTCTTCGATCAACTCAATCGATCAAACCTACCAATACCTTATCTCCTACTAATACTCTCCTTTTAATCTTCTTCAACAAATTCCTCACCACACATAAAAACTCAACTCCAAGTCCTCCTCTTCCTCCAAAGACTAGGATTCCCCAATTCAACCACCACACGAATAAATTTAGCTTGAGCGGAGGCGACTTTTCTGATGGCTTGACCCGAAGAGAGATGGATCTTATCGGTGGAGGTGAGAGACAGTGATATCACTCCTTACAAAGACTTTCTCAAAAATTGTTTTTTATTCACTTTTCTTGTTACATTCTCCAATCTTCTTCAAATAAGTCTCCCCTCATTTCCTCATCTTCTACAAAACCCTTTTTGTGTTTTGATCTTTATACAAACATCGATACCCAAGATTAGAGCAAAATCGCCACCTCTTCAGTTTTTCTATTCGTTAATTTATGAAATAGTTATTATATTTCTTATTTCGAATTAAATTACTATTATGAAAACAAGATATTTTAATGGTGGTTTTTTATTTTACTTCGATTTACGTGATATATCGACCCTATGAGACCAGATCTGTGGTTTGGAAGCATTGAACCCGATTGAAAAAGACTGAATGGATTTAGACTATGGTGGACTCAACGAGTTATTCATGCAACTCGGCGAGTTGGGTCGTGGTTCCCGAACCTTTTCTGTTTCTGGGCAAACTCGTCGATTCTAGGAGATGACTCAGTGATTTGAACATGTTTTTGGGCTTAAAGATTGAAGAACTCGACGAGTTTGAGGAGGACTCGGCGAGTTGTGAGCGAAATGTCCCGACTGTGTATGAAGGGGAACTCGACGAGTTCATGAAAGAACTCAACAAGTAAGATCGAGATTTCAGGGTTTTATGGATCATGGAACTCGATGAGTTCATGAAAGAACTCGATGAGTAGGATCAAGATTTCAGGGTTTTATGGATCATGGAACTCGACGAGTTTATGGACCAACTCGGCGAGTTGAGTCAACCAGGATGTTGACTTTGACTTTGACATGTGACCAAAGTTGACCCTTAATAGGGTTATGAATATGAAAGAGTAACTAAAAGAGATTTTATGTGTAGGAGTTTGAGGAGAGTTTATTTCCAGAGTCGAGGAAAGTTCAGCTACTTCACAACATTGAGGTGAGTTACCTTCCAGTAGAAGTGGGTCGATGACACCAATATCGGCCCACTAGTAAGAGCTATAGTAGATATGATTGGCTTTGTGATAATTATCCAGCCTGTCACTATCTGTTATGCTTTATGTTTTAGTATGCTATGATGTTATGTGATAGTGGTAGGAGGGGTAGATTAAACCCCAGTACCAGTCGATAGGGCCGAAGGGGTATGCCAGCACCCAGATAAGCTAGGTAGTATATGACTTATATGTTTATGCACTAGGATGCTATGTGGTAGAAGTAAGGGGTGAAATAGTCCTAGGTACCAGTCGAAAGGACCAAAGGGGTAGGCCATCACCCTGATATGCTAGGAAAGGTACCGGATGAAAGGACCGAAGGGGTAGGCCAGCACCCTGATATGCCAGGCAAGATACCGGTCGACAGGACCGAAGGGGTTGGCCAGCACCCTGATATGCTAGGAAATTACCGGTTGAAAGAGACCGAAGGGGTAGTCCAGTACCTGGATATGTTAAACAGTATGCTTATTGTATGTTATGTTGTATGATGGGGGAACTCACTAAGCTTTGTGCTTACGGTTTTCAGTTTTTTGTTTCAGGTCCTTCTTCTTCGAAGCGAAAGGAGCTGACACGGTAGCAGCGTATCACACACATGATTTTCCACATATGAGATTCTTGGGATTTGTACTCTGACATTATTACTATCTTATGACATGCTTTTGAGACATATGCTTTATGGTTTTTATGAAATAAGATAACTTGATGAGGTTTTCTATAAATTGTTTTATGAATCGCTAAATTAAAAATGAATTTTTTTGGTCTTAAATTTTGGGATGTTACATTAGTGGTGTTGAAACTCATGGTTTTTATTTCTTTAGATTCTATGCTTTCGCACACAAAATAACAATCAATTTTTGTGTGCTTGGTTCTTTCATTATAGACATGATTATTAGTGATGTCTCTAGCAACTTGATTATCACAATGTAAAAGCGTAGGTCCAACATGATGAACATCCAAGTCTTTTAACAACTACCATACCCAAATGATTTCACTAACTGTAGTAGCCATCAACCTATACTCTACTTCAGCTGAGGAACGAGAAACTACAAAATGCTTCTTTTTCATCCAAGAGATAGGTGCTCCTCCTAGAAGAACAAGGTAGCCGGTCTGTGAGCTGTATATGCACATCCTAGCCAATTGGCATCACAATACAAAACAAGTTCTAATCCGTCAGTTTTTCGAAAGATGACATTGTGTCTCGACGTTGCTTTTAAGTAGCGCAGCACTCTATAGTCCGAGTCCAATTGTTTTGTCTAGGATTAGAGACAAATTGGCTTATAATGTTGACTGTATAAGCAACATCCAGACTAGTTACTTGGAGATAAAGTAATTTTCCTATGAGTCTTCTATATTGGCTCACATCAACTTGTGGGCTATCTTCACACCGGTCTAAATTTATGTTTTGTTCAATAGGAAAGGTGTTTTGTTGGCAACCTTATATCATGTTGTCTTTAAGAATGTCTGGAATGCATTTTTGTTGACTTAGAACTAAGCCATCATCTGTCCATGCAAATTTAATTCCCAAAAATATTTTAATGGACCAAGATCTTTGATGCTAAAATTTTTGTTCAAATAATCCTTTGTTTCATGTAGTTTTATTGAGTCATTCCCAACTATCATTACATCGTCTAGGAAGATGAAAGCAGCCACGAAACTTTCTTTTTATTTGTAGATGAAGAGAGAATGATTGGCATGAGATTGATTGAAATTGATTGTGAGTAACGTTTGAGTAAACTTTTGATACAAGTTGCGCTAGGCTTGCTTAAGTCTATATAAAGACTTTCATAATTTGCATACCCTTGTATCTCCTTTCTTTACAAAGTCTTGAGGTATTTTCATATATACTTCTTCGCTTAGATCCCCATGCAAGAAAACATTATTGACGCTAAGTTGATGGATTACCCAGTCTCTCTTTACATCCACGACAAGTAAACTGTGCACCATGACAAGTTTTTCAACTGGTGCAAAAGTGTCATGATAGTGTACGCCTTCTTGTTGCGTGAAACCCTTTGCGACGAGACGTGCCTTATATCTTTCTATTTCTCCATTAGGCTTGTACTTGATTTTGTAGACCCATTTTGAGTCTATATCAAGTTTCCTTTTTGGCGGTTCTTCGAGAGTCCTTGTATTATTTTCTTCAAGTGCCTTAATTTCCTTCATAGCTTCTATCCATTTTCCATCCTACATGGCTTGGTTGAAATGTTTTGGCTCACTGTTAGAAGCAATAGCCATCAAAAACGCCTTGTGTGATTCTGAAAATTTATGATAAGAAATAAAATTAGCAAGAGGATATACTGTGGAATATTGTTGATTGGCGGTTGGCGGTTCGTAGTTTACCGATGGTGGAAGATCAACAATGAAATCTTCCAAAATATTTGGTTGGGTTATAGTTCTTTGTTCTCTTGATAATGTTTCGTTACTATTAGTTTCACCCTCATCACTAATTGCATGATGCATGTCTTCGAAGTTTAGGTCATGATCTAATTCAAGATCACTTTCTTCATTGTTTTCTTCGGTGTTAGTTTGCAGTTCCGGTTCTTGTGGTGCAATTTCATTATTTACCCTTTGCTATACATCGTCTTCTTGAATAACCTTTGCAAGGAAATCCATCTCATCGGTTTGTGTGTGCTCTAGTTATGAATTCCTTTGAAGGAAAGGGAACTTGTTTTCTACAAACTTCACATCTCTAGAAGCAATCACTTTCTTGTCTTCAATATCAAGTATGTGATATCCTTTCTTAATTACCTTATGGATAACCAATGAATACTCCTGGTCTCCCCTGACTTCAAATTTATCTCTTATTGTATCTGTATTTCTCACATATACCAAACACCCAAAAACTATCATATAATCATAGTCAAGTTTTTTGGTTAAAGAGTTTTTCATAGGGAGTCTTATGATCGATTACTTTTGAAGGTAGCCTATTTATAATGTAAGTGGCAGTGAGGACGCGATCTCCCTAAAATTTGACATGTAGTTTGGCTTCAAACTTTAAGACACAAGCTATTTCAAGAATGTATCTGTTTTTTCTTTCTACTACCCTATTTTGCTATGGAGTTCAGGGACATATGCTTTCTAGAAATATTCCCTTTTTTGCATAAAAATCCATCACAAAGGACGATATGAATTCTCCCCCGTTATCAGCTCTTATTCATTTTATCTCTTTATTGAACTGTGTTTCCATAATGTTGTGAAAATCAACTAAGTGGATGCTTGCATCACTTTTATATCTAAGTAGATAAACCCAAACTGTTCTACTAAAATCATCTACTATTGTAAGGAAATAGTTAGCTCGCGGAAGAGAAGACATTATATATTTTCCCCGAACATCAACATGTAATAATTGATAGCATCCAAGTTTTTGGAAAATGAAGCCTAATGTGCTTAGCTTTAATATAAGAATCTCAAAAGATATTTTTTATTTTAGAAGAAAAACTTTCTAGAAAACTAACTTGGTCTAATTTGAACCGGAAGTGCGACCCAATCTCTTATGTCATAATTCAACATCAGATGTTGTCATCATAGCTCTTCTAAGCCCTACCACCAAGCCCATTCGTTATAAACCATGATTGCACTCTCCTTCACCAATCAGATTCCCCGATTGTGAGTCCTAAATAAAACATATTTTGGGAAGAAACGTTACAACACATTGTAAATCGTTAGTCAAATGGATAACTAAAAGTAAGTACAATTAAACTTGGGGATATGAAGAACTTTGTTGATTTTAATGTTATTTTTCAAAACACAATTTCCTTTTCCGTCCATGGGTATAGTCTCGCCACTAGGGATGGTAACAAGAGTTTCAAGAAACCCACTTGTTATGTTTTCAAGTAGTTCCTTGTTGCGTGTTATATGCTCGATTTCTCCTGAGTCAACAATCCATGCATCATCTACTTCAACTTTACCTGCCATGTTGACTTTTGCTATTTCATTATCGCTACTTTCTTCCTTGGAGAAGTGTTTGATTAGTTTTTGATATTGCTCCGATGATAATCCCGGTATAGGGTTGGTGTTTGTTTTAACATAATTTGCTTTAGTCTTGTTCTTTTCGATCTTCCTTTTGCCAGGCCACCAATTCGGATACTTAACTCTTTTAAATCACCCGTCTTTGTTGTGACTATTCTTTCCATAAAAACCACATACTTCTTTTTCTTCATCATTTCTTCATTTTGAATCCTTTGGAACGAACTTCTTTCTCTACTGGTTTGAATTTGTAGGTGTGTCCCTTCATCCAAGGCTAAAAGTTTGGAACCTGGTTGTATCGACCGAAGGCTTCTTCATGGCAGAGATTGACATTTGTTGCTAATCTTCTGCAATGAGATAATAAGTCATTCCTAGGGTTGGCATAGGTTTCATGGAGAGGATTTGAGTTTTGATTATGGCATATTCATTACCGAGTCCCATAACAAATTCATAAAGCCTTTCCTTTTCTTTGGGCTCGTTGAGGGATATTCCTACTTCGCATGTGCAATCGGTGTAGGTACACCATGGAGTTGAAGACATGGTTTGTATCTCATCCCAGAGACCTCGCAGCTTAGTGTAGTACGTGGATACAGTAGACATGTGGTCTTGACGCGTGATTGTGAGACTGTTTAAATTCGTAAGTCCTCGGGCGCTTCCTTTACTGAATCTCCCATCAAGGTCGTCCCAAATTTACTTTATCATGTACGCATACTTCACACTAGATCTGATTTCCTTCTCCATGGTTGTGGTCAGCCACCCTTTGATCATCGCATCACACCACATCCAAGGGCATGTATTCTATCGATTCCTCTTCTGTTTTTTTAAGAGTTCCATTGATGAACCAAATTTTATTTTTGACAAACAGAAAGTTTCGCATCTCATACACCCAGTCGTAATTGTTGTCTGTGAGAATATCGTTTACCTATAATTATTGAGGATAATAGGAGGAGTGGAGGTAATAAGGTGAATTGGAATTGATGGTTCCTCCTGGTTTATTTCTTGTCGATTCTGGCTTCTTTCCTCCTGCCGTCACTGGAGTTTCTTATCGTGATACCATAAACGTTTTGATGGTTCAATCGATTAAATTTTCATTCCACAGATAAAAGAAAGAAAACATGGGCTTTCTGGTGAATCATGAGAACTTTACGCCTTGTTCCCGAGTTCCACTTAAGGAGAGAAATGGGAGGATACGGAGGGAAAGTGAGGGGTGTCGAAGGAAAATCGTGTTACCGAGTTTCATTAATGGAAGGAAAGTGAGGGGAGGGGAAGGATTTTAGAGTCATATTTTCCTTCCAAATTTTCCTCCCAAATTGGGCGGATTTGGGAAGAAAGTGAGGGGAAGGAAAATTTTAAGTTTTATTTTCTTTTTCCTCCTAACTCGGGAACACAAAAACTAAAAATTTTCCTTTCCTTTCCTTTCATTTCCTTCGAACTCGGGAACACAGAATAATTAATATTTTCCTTCACCTCCGTTTCTTTCTGTCAAAATTTTCCTTCCCTTTCCTTCAATGAATTTACATAAAAACTCGGGAACAAGACGTTAGATATTTTTAGGGTAATTTAGCCCAAAATTTATTGCAAGCTATTTATTTATATAAAACTGATTAGTATCTCGAAATAAATTATTACTCATGTAATTAAATAAAAGGGGGATTTATGGATATATAAGAAACTAATATAAATTTATATTATTACTACCATTTATTGTAGGATTTAAAAACAAATTAAAAGGAATGTGGAAAATTAGTTTTTTTTAAAAGCAATTATAAAAGAGAAAATATGATTATTGTAAAAGGAATTTTACGTAGTCAAAATTGCAAGAGTTATTGTGTGTGTTGTAGCCAATATGAAATAGAAACCACAAACTCATGCATGTGGTTTTGTGTTTGAGGGTTGCCAAAAAAAGGAAATAAAGATAAGGAAAAAAACACAAGTTACCTTGAATCATTGTGTATGTGTTTATAAATGGAATAGAGTGAGAATAAGAGAGAAAGTGGGACGAAAGATAATAAGGAGGCAACATTGCCTCTGTAGTTGTTGGTTTAGTTTGGCAGCAAAACAACTATTGTTGGTGGTGATGGCTACTGGTGGTTGGTGGTGTCTTGGTGATGGTTAGAAACATAAGCACCTTCTCATATTGTGTTCATTTCACTCAAATTGAAGGTAATTATGAATTCCTATTGTGAAATTGGTATGAAAATTTATGATTCTTGATGTATACTTGACTTGGTGTAGGATTATGATTCTAAACATAGATTCAAAGAAAGATTTATAAAGAGGTTGGTTTGGATATTTCAAGCTCACAAAATTCAATTTCAGTAAACTTTTCCTAATAATGGAATTAGTATTAGGAAAATTTGGAATTGGAATTAGGAAGTATACAATGTATATAATATAATAAAAATATAACTTTCTTATCGGTACTTGTTTGGGAAATGGAATATGAATTAGAGTAATGGTAAGTGTATTGTATAATTATATGGAAAAATTTAAATATAAAATGAGAAATTTGTCAAGTTAAATACTAATTACCAAATGTAAGGAGTGGGCAAGGTCAAACCTTTGGAAGCTAGTAGTGTTTGGGTTTTCTATGCGTCTATGCGTCTATACAAGAATTTTAAGAAAAATAATTCTAAGTGAAAATGAACCATAAATCTAGGTTTTACTATTAAAGCAACCTACTTTCAAAACTATGAGTGTGAACTATTAAAAAGGAGAGGATTACTAACCTTTGAAGTATAATCGTATATACTTGTGATTCCTTTGTAGATCTTGAACTCATGTTTGCTCTCAGAAGAATCTATCACCCAAAGTAGGAATTCCTATAATGGCTCACACCCAAAAGTCTAAAACCCTATAATCTTTGGGGAGAGATGAGAGAGGCTAGTGAGATCTAAAAATATCAACCTTATGAGAGGTTTAATAGATTTTTCTAAAGTTCGGATGGATTTTTATATAGTTATGGTAACTAGCAGATAAACCCTGATTTGAATCAATTCAATAATTAGATTTAATCATGATTTAAATCCTTATCTTATTTGTTACTTGTATTTATTCATAAAGGCTCCAAGAGCTCCCAAAACCATCCACCCCATGAGGACTTCCAGAATGTCCCTTTTGCTCAACTTTTGAACAATTAACAATTAGTCTCTATACTTTAATCAGTTCATGATTAATCCTAATTAATTCCAAATGAATTAAAATTAATTCTAAATTAATTTTAACAAGTTTCTAATTAATTTATCAAGCAACCCAAAAGGGAATTTGTAATTATTCCCAAAGTTATACCAATTAGTTCTGACATTGGACATTTATTTCTAATAGTCTCCCAATTGGGCAACTCATTAACTACTATTGGAAAAATAAACTTCGAATAACCAACAAATCATGCCTTCCATAAAAACTGTCGACTTCTGATCTTATAAAATATCAATCGTTAGATAAGTGATCAATTATCCATCTATTTCTACAAGATATCATTGTGAACTGAGTCATGGATTTTAGAATCAACCTAACAGTTCAACATTTCTGTTTATGGATTTTCGATTTCTGATGATCAAATTAGACATTTAACTCAATACAACAATTTAGTCTGGACCTGGCCAGGTACATCAGATATCAATGAAAAATTATCGAGGGGCCCAAGGATATTGTTTCTCATGTTAAGGTAGAAGGAACATATAAACTTTGACTACACAGTTTTAGTCTACTTATTAAATCACGCATGGACTTACTCGTTATGACCACTAGTTATGGATAATGTTAGATCAAGATCAATACACAACCAACTTGCATGCAATGAACTTAACGTCTCCCCATTTTAAGAATAAAAGATATTATCGTTGCACAATTATCCGTGATAGAATCCATGAAGTAATCTCTCTAAGTGTGAGTTATTCCAATACTTAAATCTCTATTTCAAGTACTCATGAGTATTACTATAATATCCACTGTATGTTCAATCTTTATGGATAATCTATCAATCTCATGATAGTCTTAATGCCTATACTCACTCCCAAGAATATGACCGACTGTGGAGTTTTGAATAAACTAATATTCAAGAAGTGGGTTCTAAACATGCAAAAGGAGAACACAGTGATAAACTAATTGAAATGATTGATCACCATCATATATTAGGATCTCTACTTAATAATCGCCAAGTCTATTTAAGACTTTACACTACTTAAGTTCTCAAATTTAAAACAAACTATTTCAAATGGATCCAGTCAAATCATTTGTATATAAATTGCTTCATGATCAAGTTTCACTGTCAGTATTACTGTTAGACTTCTTAACTTAGTGAATGGATCGACAAGACTTTTTTTCAATATGATGCTATTGACTATGATGTCATCACATTCAAACAACTATCAAATATGATGCTACTTATTGAGTATATGTCAGGTGAGCTTGCGTGAATTAGGGATACTCGAGGTAAGTTCACCCTTTCAATGATAAGAATTGTTCATAAGGACCATCAATTATTGAATTTCAACAAAGATGTCACTAATGAATCTCTTTCAGTCATATATATTCCTTTTCGATTTAACAAATTCCAATATACTCTAAGTTAATTGTTAAGCCCGATATGGTGTATTACTTAGTATTCTTCCAAACAAATACTTCACCATTTAGTAAAAGACATGAATTACGAATGCAAACAGAATCATCTTTATTAGTGTGAAACTAAGTTTCAACTTAACCTTTATATTGAACTATTTCATACTACAATCATATCATGTGTCCTCATAGGACACTGTGGAATCTATTTGATTCATTGATTCTTGCCAAGTTGATTTGATCTAACCTACCAAGCTCAAGGCATATGAGTCATCAGATCTGGTATATGTTATGGCATACATGATCGATCCCATAAGCAAAAGCATGTGGGACATGATTTATTTCTTCTAACTCAATATTAGAAATAGGAAACTAGCTCAATTTCATCCCATACATTATGAACTATTTTGATTTATCTCAAGATTTCATGTACTTTGGTGTATCCTAATTAATGACCTATATCTATCTCCATAGATCAACATATTTAGTATGTGTATTGTCTTTCCCACTAGCATTGGCATATACATGACTCATCTTTGTTTTTCAAAATTTAAACTCCTTGAAATTTATCATTTAATCAAAATTTTGGATTAGGTGCCTAAGCTAATAACTAAATTAATATAATCTTGAATTATTAGCAAAGTCCTTTTTGGTTGCCCTCAAACCTAGTAATTGACTGGAATGCTTTTTTGAGAGAGAGAGAGAGAGAGAGAGAGAGAGACTTCTTAATTAATTTATTATATGATTAATAAATTAGTTAAAAATCAATATAAAGAATTTATTAATATACTATGAGAATAATACATTAATTAGAAATAGTATTATATAATTAAGAATTAATCAGAAGTTAATTGGAACTAATTTTGGGATTAATTGGATTAATTAAAAGTGGATGGACTAAATGTGACAATGTTTAAAAGTTGAACATTGACCAATTCTAGAACCTCCCATCAAGGGGGGCGAATTCTAGATGTTAAAGGAGTTGTTCTTGGGCATTAAGGAAGCCTAGAAATCCTTAGGGAGCAAGAAAATGGATAAGGGCTTATCTAAGGAAACTGTCTTATCAATAGCTCCTCTATTCACCTATATAAACCCTCTTAAGGGTTCGTATTTTTGGACATCCTCTTCTATAATAGAAAACCAAAAATTCTCCTTCCTCCTCCTCTCTCCTCTTAAGCCTCCAACTTGCTAGGGTTTGGGTGTGAGCCATTAGAGGCACGAGACTTTTGGTGCGTTCCTTCTAAAGACCAACAAGGAAGGATTACTAGTTTATTTGTAATAATAAACTAAGGTATGGATTTTCTAATAACCCTTTACTAATTTTGAAAAGAGCAACATACTTTCAAGACTGTTGATATACAATAGTTGTTTTGCAAATCATAGGGAGAACATAGATCGTTTAGGGTGCATGTGAACGTAGGGTTTATGTTGCTCCACCAAAATAAGATCAAAATTATGGTTTATAGAAACTAAACCCGACGGAATAATTTTCGAAAAATCTGTAGGGTTCTTGAAACCCTAGCCTCCACCCTCATATCTTCGATTTTAGCAAGGGTTTAAAAAACCCTAGCCTCGTTTGCCCATTTTTGAAAATTGAGGTGTCCCTTTTAGGGATAACCTTGTTTTCTTATGTTATTTTAAAAGCCTTAAAATTTGAACAATTAAAGCATGATAAACCCAAGCCTATTTTCGAAAAATTAGAAGGCTTGGATTAAATTTGACTTATTTTATTAATTAGTTAATAGTAAATAATTATTTAATCCATAAACAATTTAATGAATTCAATTAATTGGTTAATAAAAGATAAAGATAAATCATAACTGGTTTGATATTAATTAATTAAAAGATTTAATATAGATAATTAATATTTAAACCTTGTATTTTGAAAAGTTATTAAAATACACCTTATATATATACTATTAAATGTTTGATATATTATATGTATAAGAAAAGTCACTCAAATTGTTATTACGGCTCATTCACGAAACCATGCTATAAAGCGGGTATAAGGAAGTTGCCAATAAAATGGCGTTAAATGGGTGTCCACTCTCACCCACCGCTCTCCTGTGTGGTGGAGGGTCGTTTGTTGAACGGATTTGATAGGACATAATCTCATTAATAAGTATAATGTTATAAAGTAACTAAACCATTTTTAAAATCCCACTGAATTGCCCGAAAAATAAGGCCCAAAAATTTCATTTTTAAATTAATAAAACCAGTATTCTCAAAACATCATCATATAAATCCAAATAAACAATTGTATTAATCACCATTTCCTATCAGAGTAAATCAAGAAAATGCGGAACGAGGTAGTGTGTGCTCTACAATCATCCTGGGCTCTTCCATTAGAAAAATCGAAATACTTGAAGCATAAACTGAAAACCGTAAGCACAAAGTTTAGTGAGTTCCCCAAGATACCACATACCAAACATAATAAATCAGATACTGGGCCCCTCCCGGTATCGACTCCCACTCGGCTTCGGGTCCGGCTCGGTTTATAGATCTATCAATCACCAGGCCCCGTCCGATATATATAATCATATAAAAATATAATCATACTAACACAAGAGATAATCACTAAGACAATAGCATACCATATAGTCATCGAGCCCTTCCCGGCACCAGACCTTGCCCGGTAACATAAAAACACATACTGATAACTAACATACAATATACTCATCAAGCCCCGCCTGGCATCGGGCCTTTCCCGATAAACATGCCATCACATAACACTTGCAAGAGTCACGCAGACATCTATCATCCGAAAATATAAACCATGGGCCAGCATTGGTGCCTTCGACCTGTTAAACTGAGTGAGGAGACTCACCTTGACTATTGAATCTCACTGAAAATTTGTGGCTGCTAGTCTGACAAATCCCCGAGCTATCAATACAAAATAAAACCCAATTGAAAATTTGGGTTTCAATCCATATCCAACAATCCATAACTAGGGTAAAAATACCATTTTACCACTCACCTATTTTGGTCCAAGACTAAGGCCCAAATTCACAATCTAAAAGTCCCAAAAACCAAATAATCATTCAGGGCCCAGTTATGGCCCAAATTTTCCAAATTGGACCCATACCATTAAATGGGCCTTACCCTAAAGCTCAACCATTCTCTTTGTCCAAACACTTGCCTTCATATGGACCAACAAGACCAATGCATCAAAGCCCAAAAGGAATGGCCCATCTGAGGCCCAAAGAATGTGCAGCCCAACAGAATGAGTACGCGGGGCATACTCAGCACGTACACGCATTGTACTCGCTTGAGGGCTTGTACGAAAAGCATACATGCTTGTACGCCCAGCGTACTCACCCATTCATCCCAACTCGAGTTAAGCACTTAATGATTAAGAAAAAAAGTCCAAACCACAGATCTAAACCTTAATAAGCGTCTGGAACCATAAATTCACTGACTTGGTATTTTGCATGCCACAAGGAACCAACTTCAAGATATAACACTCTACTTTCAATAAAGGGACATAATCTCATGCATGGGTGATTCTAAACCCTAGAGATGCCAACTTTATGTACCTCGAACCTCAGAAACACCAAGATTGGCAACTCATAGCTCCTGGAGTGGTGTCAAACCATTAGATCTCATTCATGGGGCCATAAAGAGTCCAAAACACATATAAAGTAGATCTAAGCTTCTAATGAGCAAGGTCATAGCTTTTTACCTCAAAAAAGCTGTAAATGAAGTAGATAATCAAGATCCGCAAGCTCTTCCTTGATCCACAACCTGGCACCAAACTCCTTCTTCTTGAATATGAACCAAAACACGCCTAGATGCACACAATGAGCTCAAAAACAAAACAATGGAGACTAAGGAACGATTTCTAGGGATTTAGAGGCTTAGGGGCTTGTAAAGAGGCCAACCCTAATGACTTAAGGTGTTTATATAGGTTACAAAACCCTAACTTAGGGTTTCTACTAACTCCTCGTACGCCCCATGTAACAGCCCAAAATCCAGATAAAGTTTTTCATTTTTAAATAAGTTTTACAACCATAAGTTTGATACTAAACATACATTAAATAAAAACCATCATAAAAAATCATCAGAGTATCTATATCAATGAATCCTACTTTCTTTTCTGACAAAATCAACCAAGCCTAACCGGTCACGACATGTTGTTGATATTGATTGAGTTGGAGGGACTTTCGATTACGGAATCCATCCATAAACCTAGACCCCGATAACCTTCGTAACCAAAGCGTTACGACAACATCCAAAGGTCACCCTTGGATTCTTAGGGGGGCAAGGAAGCGCCATCAAGTCGGGCCCTTCCCTTCAGTACCAGACGCACTTGAAATCACAATACAAATTGTAAGCAAATTCTTAGTGAGCTTTCCCAAAAATAACACATACCAATCATACATATGGGCCTAGCTCTGGGGTTCATTCCAACCCATAACAAGTATGGGCCCCGCCTTGGGGCCTAGCCCTGGGGTATATTTCAACCCAAATAGATCGCAATGGACTCCGCCCTGGGGTATAATTCAACCCGTTATGTAATACTGGGCCCCGCCCTGGGGTATAATTCAACCCAATCACCACATGAAACATACAACAACTAGCATACTACATAAATGAATATCGATTCGGCCTTGGTGCCTTAGACCCGAAGTTATAGTGAGAAGGCTCACCTCAGTTTGCTGAAAACAATAGTTGCTCAACTACAATTCCAAAAATCCCACACTTAATAAATATACAAATTACCTAATTAGGATTATGACACAACCTAGCCAAGGGCCCAAAATCCTTTGTCAAAATTCCTCCAATATGGCCGAAAAACCTTTCTTCCTAAATGGGCCTAACATCCAAGGTCCAAAAAAATAATGGGCCACAAGGCCTAATAGGCCCAACCATGCTACCTATGGTCCAAACAAGTACAAAGACCCAATAACTCTTAATGAGTCCAGGACCAAGGCTGAATAAGGCACAAATAGCTTAAAACCCCAACGAAGCCTAAACTCCACTGGGGAGCGTATGCCCAACATACCTTATCAGTACGCTTAGCGTACTGACTCCTTTGGCTGTACACGTAACGTACATATCATTATGCCTAACATACAAACAGCTCTTGCACAAAAGTCCATTATGTTCTTACTACTCGAAATCTCAATGTCCAATTCCAGATCTAACTCTATTAAGATGTCCTTGGGGATAAAGTTGGCAACTTTATGCCCTTTCATGCCACATGGGACCCCAACACCTCGTTTTTCCCATTAAGACCCCTTTAAAGACCTTAAACTCATGCATGGTCCCAATACAACCATCAAGTTAGCATTTTTATGCATCTAGCATTCCTAAGGAGCTTAGATCTAACATTTCTAACCTCTAGAGTTGCTCAAACCCACAAGAGAGGGTCCATGGACCAAAAATGGACTCCATAACAAACCTTAAATCAAACTAGCAAAAGAAATAGCAAGTTGTAGACTTTTTACCTCCAGAATTTCCCCAAGATGAACTAGATGCAAGATCTAGAAGCTTAATAACATCCAAGACTTGGTCACCACCTTCTCCTTCTTGAAAACCCAATAAAATAGCCATCAAAAACACTTTTAAGCTCAAGGATCACACTCTCATTCTAATCTAGGGTTTTGGGACGATAAGTGGAAATGGAGGTTGTCTAAGGTAACGTCTAAATAGAATAAGAGTGTTTAAATAGGGTCATTACTTTAAAATTAGCGTTTTGGTCTTAAGCCACATATGCCCCACGTACTGCTTGGTATGCCCCGCGTACGTGGTGCATGCCTGCGTCCAGTCCTCCCTAGTACACTAAGCATACGCATATGTACGCCCAACGTATGTAGGGACCCTTCATGCAAAAGAGCTATGCTGACAAAAAGCGAAGACCGATGACTATTGAAGTGGGGGATTCGGTTTTACTTAAAGTCTCACCGTGGAAGGGACTTATAAGATTTGGTAAAAGGGGAAAGTTGAGTCCAAGGTTTATTGGACCGTTTAAAGTTCTTCAGAGGGTTGGGAACCAAGCTTACAAGCTCGAATTACCCGAAGAACTGAATGGAATTCATAACACTTTTCATGTGTGTTATTTGAGGAAGTTCACGGGAGAAGTTCCTGACATAATTCCAATTTCTGAATTGAGAATTGATGAAAACAAGAGGTTAATTGAAGAACCAGAGGCAATTGTTGACCGAAAGACTAAGAAGCTTTGACGCAAGATGGTCGAATTAGTGCTTGTCCGTTGGAAACATTCGAATGGGCCAAATCTCAACTGGAAAACGGAGAGTGACATGTTGAGTCGCTATCCGCATTTGTTTGTTGATGTGTGATTCTGGGGACAGAATCATCCTAAGGGGGAGAGAATTGTAACGTCCGCGTTTCCAGGTAAGGCCTTTTCATTGATGTAATAGTCTAGGTTAACCCTTGTAACTTTTTTTAAGTATTAATGATGAAATATTTGAGTATTATGTGAATTATGAGTATTTGTGTGCTTATTACTTAACTATAAAGATATAATTAATAAAAGATAAAAAATAAACATCAAAATTAAAGTGTGAGATAAGCCCGATATTTTTACATAAATTTGTAGTGGTCGAAACAAGGATTCCATAGATATAAAGAACGCCGAAATCCGAGTTATAACGAAGAAGTTATGACCTGTCGAAGTTTCGCGATAGAACCGGCACGACGCTGAATGACGTAAAATATGAATTTAATATAGAGTAGTATCTAGCCTTAGTGATCTAAACGTAAGTCTTAGGGTTCGTTAAACCGAGAGCGTGCATAAAAAGAACGCCCAAATCTGACTTCGTATGAGGAAGTTATGATTTTCCGAAGTTTCGACTTAGCGGTATGCAGCCCGAATCCTCGATTTGAGATTGAGTGATTTTTAGCCGAAACAATCTAAATGATAATCGAAGATCTCATCGATAGTAGTGAAACGATAAAAAGACAGACGAAAACGGAGTTCAGATGAAGGAGTTATGAATTTCGAACGGAGTTTACCTGTCCCGGCTTACTAAAAATAATATATTAATAATATATTAAAATTAAAGTCAAAATTAGCCAATGGAGTCTAAACGAGAGTTGTAGAGCATAATCTCACCTATGCGTGGATATAAAGAACGTCAAAAACGGAGCTCGTATGCGAAAGTTATGAATTTCTGAAGTTCGGAGTGCGAAACCCAAGGTGGTGTCAGAACTCACGCGGTGAGAATTGCAAAACTCACGAGGTGAGTAGTTGATGGATGTCTTCCAGGGCAAGTGGCCATGACGAACGCAATGACATATCGAGCTCACGAGGTGAGAATTGCAAAACTCATGAGGTGAGAATTGCAAAACTCACGAGGTGAAAATTAAAAACTCACGAGGTGAGCCTGAAATTTTTGCCCTATAAATAGAATTCAAGGGGCAGCCGATTTTGGTTGCTCCATCTCTTCTCTCCCACTGCCGATACTCTCTCTCAGCCCTATTTTAACCCCCCGAGTCCCCGGTGTTCATCCCGAGACCCGAAGCAAGTCCCAAAGCTCGAAGATCCCGAGAAGAAAAGAGTTTACGAGCCGAAGCTCTGCCCGCAAGAAGCCTAGTGTGTGAAGTGATCCCGGTTTCACCGAAGAATACTACTCTTGGAGCCGTAATGTTGTCCGATCATCTTCTGATCAAGTGCGTCTGTAGTTACTTTCTTCTAACGTATAACTATGAAGTATTTTATACGAAATACGTGTTATATGTATATTTTGTTGTTATATGTGTGAATGTATATTCACTTTCTTATATCTCATAGATATGATTTATTCTCTATGAAATACGTGTTATGTGTATGTGTCTCATCTGTTGATTGGAATATGTATTGAATGAGAATGCTATACAGGTTTTAAACTATGTATAAAAGTATATATTTTTATCTACTAATATGTTGGGTAGAACATTGGTAGATAGTTGATGTGTGATAAACAGATGAGAGGCCTCGATGTTGTTGTTGTTGATCTAGTTATTCAGCAGAGTATGGATAACGACCACATACTCTTTCTAGACAGTCTTGTGGAACGCTAGCAGGTTCATAACCTGTAGGTGTTGTGAACGATGTGTTCACCGGTGTACTCTATCCCCCTCATGGTTGCCTTTAGGATATCTATTGTTGAGGAAAACCCTTAGCAGTAATGTCCGTCCCGATGTAAATCCTAGATTAGGTCCCTTGAGATAGATGTTGTTTTAGGGACATAAAGTGAGGATAACGGGAATGGGTAATTGGGTTATTGTTGATTGGTGAAATTAAATATAATTATTTTTTGTGGGTTGAAAACCATACATGCTCACCAGGCTCCCAAGCCTGACCCACTCAGTTTTATTTGTATTACAGGAAGTGGAGCAAGGGCATAAGATGGATAAATCATCAAGTTGTTTTGTTTATGAGCCTGTATATGTATATAACTGTTTTATAGCTTGTAATATGTCGTTTGTGCTTTTTGGTCTATATCGGAACATGACATCCCGAATATTGTTATATAATGAAAATGCATCTCTTGATGAAAAGCTTTGATAAACTTTATTTTTATCATATTTTGCTTTGGGAACAAATTCCGCAACTCTTTTAAATCAATTGATTTACTCTGAAATTATTTTAAAAGCATAAATGAAACCGGTCTTTTCTGGCCATGATTTTGGGGATGTCACAGTTGGTATCAGAGCATTAGTTTAAGCGAACTAGGAGTTTGTAGGATTTCTAGACTTAAACTTAGAATGCTAAGTGGAGGTTGTTAGATGTGTGTCTGTTATATTTTAGACACGAGCACTAGTTTATTTTAGGAAAGTTGCCTAAAAATGCTTTTATGTGCTAAATGTTATATGTTGCCATATATGATATTATTTGTTCGGGTCTATGGTCTATTGCCGACCGGATCTGGAAACCTTATGTGTGTAGGATTCTAAACGTACGTCTAGGTATCAGAACTAACATGTAAATGTTTCGGAGTGATAAGGATGATTTAATTATCTATCATGGATAAGGATCTAATTTTACCTTATTTGGTGTGTAGATCAAAAATGGTAAGAACCAGGAGTGGCGTTGGAAACGCGGATGAAAACAGGAATCAACCACCAGTGATTGAGCAAGCACCTATTATAGCAGCAGCACCAGAACCAATAAAAATGGTTGGGGTGCAAGCCATGATTCGGGCTATGTTATCCGAACAAAGGGAAGAAATACGATAGATGTTACATTAAAATAGGGACGAACCTATCATACCTATTGAGGAACCTAAACTGATTCCCGAAAAATCGGAGGAAGGGAACAATAGTCGCATTATGAGTCAAGTTGGGACTCAAGGAGAACGAAGGAACGACCCGGAAAGGAGAAACAACAAGGATGGACGAATGTACGAAAATTTCTTGGGCGCCAAGCCGCCAAGTCTTTCTGGAAGCCCAAGGCCTGTTGAGATTATGGATTGGATCTCCGAAATGGAGATGGTATTTGAAAGTTGCGACTGTAGAAACAAACAGAGGACTTTCTTTGCAGTTAGACAACTGAAGACTGGAGTCTTGAGTTGGTGGAAGTTGCTGGCAGATACTATGCCATGAGGAGAAGCCCTGAAAATGTCATGGGAGGAGTTCTTGGAACAGTTAATGGTGCAGTATTGTTCAGAGATAGATCTGATTGATCTGAACAATGAGTTCCAAAACTTGAAGAAGGGGAGGATGAACATAGATGACTATGCTACTGCATTCACTAAGAAAATAAAGTTATTTCCGTACCTAGTGCCATTGGAACTCTCCAAGATTGAGAGGTTCGCTAATGGACTGCCAGCCGACTTTGGCCCGACAGTCAAGATGGCAACCACTCTGAAAACAGCTGTTCGAGCAGCTAAGAATGTGGAGGCCCAGCAGAAGGAAAAGGGTCTGGAAAGGATAGATGTTGGTGAGAAAAGGAAGTTCGATGGACCTTCAGGGTCCAACAAGAAAAACAAGTTCTCGAAGTCTAGTTCGAGAGGAGGAGGAGGCGAAGCGAAATGGTGCGAAAAATGTAAGAAGAATCATCATGGAAAATGTGAGGTAGTGGCCACATGTTTTAAATGTGGAAAGTTAGGGCACTATGCCAATGAATGCACCCTCACTAAGAAAGTTTGTTATGGTTGTGGCGAGGAGGGACACATGTCGAAGGACTGCCCGAAAAAGAAGGAGGCAGCAAGACCAAACATTCCGCCAAAGCCGAAGGCGAGAGCATTCCAGATGACACTGGAAGCTACTAAAGATGAAGTTGATGTCGCTTCAGGTACCTTTCACGTAAACACATTGCCTGCCCAAATTTTATTTGATTCTGGAGACAACTACTCCTTTATTTCGCATGAATTTGGTAGGAAACTAGCTTTGCCTGTTGATAGACTAGATAATGCCTTATTAGTCGAAGTTGCTAGTGACAAGTTTGTATCTGTTAGCCATCGTATGAAAAACATCTTAATTGACTTGAATGGGAATAAGTTCCGCGAGGAATTATTGCCTATACAACTTAACGGTTTTGACATCATGTTGGGAATGGATTGGCTTAGCGCCAATGACGCCGAGATATTGTGCAAGAAGAAGATAGTCAAGGTAAACCCGCCAGGGAAAGAGTCATTTACGGTGTATGGAGACAAACGCAGAGTAAGTTCTGGGATCATTTCTCTAATGAAAGCCAGAAAGTGTTTGGCCAAAGGATGTACATCATATTTGGCATTTGTGATTGATGCAAAGAAGGAGAAAAAGGAGATGTAGAGCATTCCTGTCGTGTGTGATTTCCCGAAGATCTTCCCGGATTACCGCCTGATAGACAAGTGGAGTTTAGAATAGACTTGTTACCAGGGACGATGCCAATAGCAAAAGCACCTTACCGACTACACCGACAGAGATGAAGGAGCTGATGATGCAACTTCAGGATTTATTGGACAAAGGTTTCATTAGACCTAGTTCATCACCTTGGGGAGCTCCGGTGTTATTCGTGAAGAAGAATGATGGAAGTATGAGAATGTGCATCGATTACAGAGAGCTGAACAAGGTAACAATAAAGAATAGATATTCATTGCCGAGGATTGATGACCTGTTCGATCAACTTCAAGGTTCGAGCTATTTCTCGAAGATTGATCTTAGGTCAGGATATCATCAGCTGAAAGTAAGAGAGCAGGATATAGAGAAGACTGCATTTAGAACACGATATGGACACTACGAGTTTTTGGTTATGTCATTTGGACTAACCAATGCTCCAGCAGCATTCATGGATTTAATGAATCGGGTTTGTAATCCGTTCCTAGATAAATCTATGATAGTGTTCATAGATGACATTCTGATTTATTCGAAAAGCCAAGAGGAGCATGGCAGACACTTGCAAGAAGCGTTGGAAGTCTTGAATAAGGAGAAGCTATATGATAAGTTCTCCAAATGTGATTTTTGAATTCGAGAAGTCCAATTCTTGGGTCACGTGGTCAACCAAGAAGGGATAATGGTTGATCCAGCAAAGATCAAAGCTGTAATGAAGTGGGAACAACCGAAAAGTCCCACGGAGATCCGAAGCTTTTTAGGATTAGTCGGATATTACCGAAGGTTTATCCAAGGCTTTTCTTCGATCGCTAGTCCATTGAAAACTTTGACCCACAAAGGAGCTACTTATGCTTGGAGTGATAAGCATAAAGAAGCATTCGAGAAGTTAAAGAAGAAACTATGCGAGGCACCGATACTTTCTCTACCCGATGGAGTTGAAGACTTCATTGTTTATAGCGATGTGTCTGGTGTTGGATTGGGTTGTGTTTTGACCCAAAGAGATAAGGTGATCGCATATGTGTCTCGACAATTGAAAGAGCATGAAAAGAACTACCCGACTCACAATTTGGAGTTGGCAGCGGTAGTTTTCGCTCTGAAAATATGGAGACGTTACCTCTATGGCACGAAGTGCAAACTTTTCACTGATCATAAGAGTCTCCAATATCTTTTTAATCAGAAAGAGTTAAATATAAGGCAACGAAGCTGGCTAGAGTTACTCAAGGACTACGATTGTGAGATACTTTACCACCCCGGTAAAGCTAATGTTGTTGTTGATGCTCTCAGTCGGAAAGTCAATGCTGAGAGAAAAAGGCCAAGAGTGTTGAGAATAGAAGTTGTCTCGACAATTGTGGAGAGTATAAAGAAATCTCAAGAAGAATATTTAGAGAAGAATGATCGAAAGGAGGAACGTTTGGGTAAAACATTAGTGTTTGATACAAACGGTCATGGACTAAAGGTATTCCAAGATCGAATTTGGGTGCCTAAGTCAGGAGGAATAAGAGATCTTCTGATGGAAGAAGCTCACAAAACCATGTACTCAATTCATCCTGGCAGTACTAAAATGTATAGGGACCTAAAACCCTACTACTGGTGGCCAACGATGAAGCTTGATGTTGCAAAGTATGTGGCCGAGTGTATGACTTGTGCGAGAGTCAAGACACAACATCAGAAACCATATGGGAGTTTAGAACCTTTACCTGTACCTATGGGTAAATGGGAAGACATTGCCATGGATTTTGTCACTAAACTGCCCAGAACAAAGAACGGTCACGACATGATATGGGTGGTCGTTGATCGCTTCACTAAGAGTGCGCATTTCATAGCAGCCAATGAGAAATGGTCTATGGAAAAGCTTGCGAATTCTTACGTGAAGGAAATAGTGAGGCTTCACGGTGTTCTATTAACGATTGTGTCAGATCGTGATAGTCGTTTCACCTCACGATTTTGGAAAAGTTTACAAGAGGAATTGGGTTCCAAGTTGTGTTTAAGCACAGCTTACCATCCACAGACTGATGGTCAGAGCGAACGAACGATAGAAACACTTGAAGATATGCTAAGAACGTGTACCCTGGAAATCCTAGGTAACTGGGATGAACAATTACCTTTGGTAGAATTTTCCAGCAATAATAGTTTCCACTCGAGCATAAAGATGGCACCTTATCAAGCTTTGTACGGACAGAAGTGTCGTACGCCATCTTGTTGGCTTGAGGCTGGGGAGAAGTAGTTTATGGGACCCGAGATGGTTCATCAAACCGCTGAAAAGCTGAAAATAATCAGGGAAAGAATGTTAGCCGCTCAAGATCGTCAAACGAGCTATGCTGACAAAAAGCAAAGACCGATGACTTTTGAAGTGGGGGATTCGGTTTTACTTAAAGTCTCACCGTGGAAGGGACTTATAAGATTTGGTAAAAGGGGAAAGTTGAGTCCAAGGTTGGGAACCAAGCTTACAAGCTCGAATTACCCGAAGAACTGAATGGAATTCATAACACTTTTCATGTGTGTTATTTGAGGAAGTTCACAGGAGAAGTTCCTGACATAATTCCAATTTCTAAATTGAGAATTGATGAAAACAAGAGGTTAATTGAAGAACCAGAGGCAATTGTTGACCGAAAGACTAAGAAGCTTTGACGCAAGATGGTTGAATTAGTGTTTGTCCGTTGGAAACATTCGAATGGGCCAAATCTCAACTGGGAAATGGAGAGTGACATGTTGAGTCACTATTCGCATTTATTTGTTGATGTGTGATTCTGGGGACAAAATCATCCTAAGGGGGAGAGAATTGTAACGTCCGCGTTTCCAGGCAAGGCATTTTCGTTGATGTAATAGTCTAGGTTAACCCTTGTAACTTTTTTGAAGTATTAATGATGAAATATTTGAGTATTATGTGAATTATGTGTATTTGTGTGCTTATTACTTAATTATAAAGATATAATTAATAAAGGATAAAAATAAGCGTCAAAATTAAAGTGTGAGATAAGCCCGATATTTTTACATAAAGTTGTAGTGGTCGAAACAAGGATTCCGGAGATATAAAGAACGTCGAAATCCGAGTTATAACGAAGAAGTTATGACTTGTCGAAGTTTCGCGACAGAACCGACACGACGCTGAATGACGTAAAATATGAATTTAAGATAGAGTAGTATCTAGCCTTAGTGATCTAAACGTAAGTCGTAGGGTTCGTTAAACCGAGAGCGTGCATAAAAAGAACGCCCAAATCTGACTTCGTGTGAGGAAGTTATGATTTTCCGAAGTTTCGACTTAGCAGTATGCAGTCCGAATCCTCGATTTGAGATCGAGTGATTTTTAGCCGAAACAATCTAAATGAGAATCGAAGATCTCATCGATAGTAGTGAAACGATAAAAAGACAGACGAAAACGGAGTTCAGATGAAGGAGTTATGAATTTCGAACGAAGTTTACCTGTCCCGGCCTACTAAAAATAATATATTAATAATACATTAAAATCAAAGTCAAAATTAGCCAATGGAGTCTAAACGAGAGTTGTAGAGCATAATCTCACCTACGTGTGGATATAAAGAACGTCAAAAACGGAGCTCGTATGTGAAAGTTATGAATTTCTGAAGTTCGGGGTGCAAAACCCAAGGTAGTGTCAGAACTCACGAGGTGAGAATTGCAAAACTCACGAGGTGAGTAGTTGATGGACGTCTTCCAGGGCAAGTGGCCATGACGAACGCAATGACATATCGAGCTCACGAGGTGAGAATTGCAACACTCATGAGGTGAGAATTGCAAAACTCACGAGGTGAGAAAACTCACAAGGTGAAAATTAAAAACTCACGAGGTGAGCCTGAAATTTTTGCCCTATAAATAGAATTCAAGGGGCAGCCGATTTTGGTTGCTCCATCTCTTCTCTCCCACTCCCGATACTCTCTCTAATCCCTATTTTAGCCCCCCGAAGCCCCGGTGTTCATCCCGAGATCCGAAGCTCGAAGATCCCGAGAAGAAAAGAGTTTCCGAGCCGAAGCTCTGCCCGCGAGAAGCCTAGTGTGTGAAGTGATCCCGGTTTCACCGAAGAATACTACTTTAGAGCCATAGTGCTGTCCGATCATCTTCTGATCAAGTGAGTGTGTGTAGTTACTTTCTTCTAACGCATAACTATGAAGTATTTTATACGAAATATGTGTTATGTGTATATTTTGTTGTTATATGTGTGAATGTATATTTACTTTCTTCTATCTCATAGATATGATTTATTCTCTATGAAATAAGTGTTATGTGTATGTGTCTCATCTGTGGATTGGAATATGTATTGAATGAGAATGCTATACAGGTTTTAAACTATGTATAAAAATATATATTTTTATCTACTAATATATTGGGTAGAACATGGGTAGATAGTTTATGTGTGATAAACAGATGAGAGGCCTCGATGTTGTTGTTGTTGATCTAATAATTCAGCGGAGTATGGATAACGACCACATACTCTTTCTAGACAGTCATGTGGAACGCTAGCAGGTTCATAACCTGTAGGTGTTGTGAACGATGTGTTCACCGGTGTACTCTATCCCCCTAATGGTTGCCTTTAGGATATCTATTGTTGAGGAAAACCCTTAGCAGTAATGTCTGTCCCGATGTAAATCCTAGATTAGGTCCCTTGAGATAGATGTTGTTTTAGGGACATAAAGTGAGGATAACGGGAATGGGTAATCGGGTTATTGTTGATTGGTGAAATTAAATATAATTATTTGTTGTGGGTTGAAAACCATATATGCTCACCAGGCTCCCAAGCCTGACCCACTCAGTTTTATTTGTATTACAGGAAGTGGAGCAAGGGCATAAGATGGATGAATCATCAAGTTGTTTTGTTTATGAGCATGTATATGTATATAACTGTTGTATGGCTTGTAATATGTCGTTTATGCTTTTTGGGCTGTATCGGAACATGACATCCCGAATATTGTTATATAATGAAAATGCATCTCTTGATGAAATGCTTTGATAAACTTTATTTTTATCATATTTTGTTTTGGGAACAAATTCCGCAACTCTTTTAAATCAATTGATTTACTCTGAAATTATTTTAAAAGCATAAATGAAACCGGTCTTTTCTGGCCGTGATTTTTGGGATGTCACACGGATTACCATCAAAGTGTTCAACTTGAGCCATCAACTATGGG